>NC_089790.1:17730000-17735000 GCF_040412425.1 Macrobrachium rosenbergii
TCATTCTCGGTAATTAGTGGCTAAATGGCTGGCTCTCTCTCTCTCTCTCTCTCTCTCTCTCTCTCTCTCTCTCTCTCTCTCTCTCTCTCTCTCTCTCTCTCAGGAACAGAAGATTTCATGGTCAAATAAGGTCATGATCTTCTTGGCTCAGTGCCAGATTCCGTATCTCCTACGTTACAAAACTTTCAAGATTTAGAATTTATTTGTCCATTTTCTGTATTTTATGCCCAAAGGGGGCTCTAGCAAGGAAAGTCCTATGTTTATCTAGTGGTTTCTCCACTGATTTTGCCCTAACAGGACCCAAGAGCACAGAGAAAGTCAAAGAAAGTAGCTTTCTAGATGCAAAAATGACCAAGATCTGTGCTCAGAAATTACGGTTGTGTTCAATGTCGCAAGTTTTCGCGAGCGCTTTGCCTCTGCGTCCGAATCCTCTTCGAAAATTATTTGGGGAAACGTCAAGTATAAAGAAAAACCAAGGGAAAATCCACAAGAATGGAAAATGAAAATAGATGGATCCTTGCAGAAAAGAAAAATTAAAAGATGGATCATTGCAGATAAGAAAAATTAAGAGATGGCTCATTGCAAATGAGAAAAGTGAAGCGATGGATCATTGCAAATGAATACGGAAGACGGCAGAGTAAATATAAGTGCGGAAATCAGATGGAACTAGAAGCTAGCATTGTTGAACTGGTAATGAACCGTCCCAAATTACCTCTTCGTGAGCTGGAGGATACCAGAGAAAAAGGCAGCGTGGGTGGGATTTGCTTTGTTGTTTGCTGATGATAATACCACTTGGTAGTTGCATTGTCAGTTCAGAGTTCGATAACATCACCACAATTTTCTTCATAACCTTGAGTAAAGAGCAGTAAGTGTGTTTATTTTGTTTTATTGTATTGTATTTTTTTATTTGATTGTGTTTTTTTATTTGATTTTATTTCATTGTGTTGTGTTGCCCTTACAACAAGATACAATGATTCGATTCATGTATTATTTAGTTTCAATACAACACTGAGACTGGAACTAGTCTGTCACAAATGGTGCTAATAAGTATTATTTTCTTTCTTCACCTGTCTGTTTCTTTCTTGTTCTTTTCTTAATTTAAGCATTTACTTATCTGTCGTTAATTACCTCAAATATAACAGCACCTTTGTGAGCTCTAGTTTACTGTGAAACTATAACAGGGACAATTTGATTTTCGTTGACCTTTCATCGGCAAATTCTGTTAGGCTTCCAGGCTTAACCCCGAATGAATCAGTAAGGAAAAAGACAAATAGAAGACGCCCACAGAATTCAATCAGAACAAAGACGTCTACCCAAAGTCGGTTTTGTTCGAAATGATACCCTCATTGACTTGAACTTGAGCTTCCAGAGAATATTAAGGTTCATTTGAAAGAAGTAACAGAAGGGAATAAGAATACACAAAGAAGAAGTAACAGTTATTAGAAAAGAAAAAAAAATAAATTAACAAATTAATAAGTAAAGAGATGAAAAAGTAATTCAGTTATAAAATACAAGGAAAATTGCTTTAGGGTAGCAATGCATTGCATCATCGCTTGAACTTACGAGGTTTCAGTTGCGCAACATCCTCGGGGAGACGGTTCCACAGTCCACCGGTTGAAACGATCACGATCATTTTAATGCTTTTTTTTATTTTCTTTATTTTCTTGCCTTTGTCTCTTAGCTAGTTCTTCTTAGAGAGTCCTTGAAGAGGGTTTTTTTTTTTTTTTTTTTTTTCAGGTGGTTGTGTGATTAGGATTAAACATTCTCTCTGTCCATAGATTATTGCTAATTCCGCTAACTGTTCACCTTCGAAGGACAACAGGTGGGATAATGACAAAGCGCTCTTCAAGTGAACTGAGACAGGAAAAAAATACGTGAATTCCACAGGTAACTTCTAAAGTTAGGATATATTATATATACTGTAACATACACATATATATATATATATATATATATATATATATATATATATATATATATATATATATATATATATATGTGTGTGTGTGTGTGTGTGTGTGTGTGTGTGTATATAGTTGTATTAGATATATGTATATATAATACAACTATACACAAACATTCATTCATATATATATATATATATATATATATATATATATATATATATATATATATATATATATATATATGTACTTTATATATATATATATATATATATATATATATATATATATATATGTATATATATATTTATATATATATATATATATATATATATATACATATATACATATATATGTATACACACATATATCAACACTTAAAAACGAATATTAAAACAAACAAAATAAAATCAACAGGCAAAAACTAATGACATTTCACTCCAAAGAATTCTTTTATGCGAGATATATAAAATACGAGGCATCTAAACGACATATCTGACAATCAGTGACTACAAACTACAAGCACAGAGACTCACTTTACAATAAGATTTATTACAAGATATAATCAAGGTATTCGCAGATGTTTAAAACATACTTTATAATGCAGTCAAGGTCTTTGTCGAAGTCTCATTCGAACTTTCACAAGATTCTGTTCCTCGTGCAACGCATATGCATTTTTTTTTCGTGTGTTTGTGTTTTTTTATGAGTGCTTGTTTTTTTTATTAAAAATTTGTTTCGTTATCACTTTGGGACGTTAGACCTATTTCGAGATACTTATTTTGCTTAAACTGTTTTGTGTGTAGGTTTTTTTTTTATAACAGCAGTTGTTTTTTCCTTTAAAAACTCGGTTGAAATCCATTTCAGTATCACTTTGGGACATAAAGCCTATGTCGTGACACTTATTTTGCTTAAACTATTTTTCTTGTGTTTTTTAATAAGGTCCGTAGTTTTTTCTTGTAAAAAAAAAAAAAACTCGGACGGAATCCATTCCATTCACACTTTGGGAGTAAAACCAGTTTCGAGATACTTAATTTGCTTAAAGTATTTTTCGTGTTTTTTTGTTTTGTTTTTTATATAAGTGCAGTTGTTTTTCTTAAAAAAAAAACTCGGACGAAATCCATTTCACTATCACTCTGGGACGTAAAATCTATATCGTGATGCTTAATTTTGCGTATACTACTTTTATAAATGCTGTTTTTTTTTTTATAAGCGCAGGTTGTTTCTCCTTATTAAAAAACCTCAGTCGAAATCCATTTGATTATAACTCTGGGACATAAAACCAATTTCTAGTTACTTTGTTTTGCTTAAACTATTTTTCGTGTGTGTGTGTTTATAAGTGCAGCTGTTTTTCTTAAAAAATAACTCGGTCTCAATCCATTTCATTATCACTCTGGGACGCAAAGCCAATTTCGAGATATTATGCGGACTCTATTTTTCTTGTGTGTGTGTGTGTGTGTGTATTTGTAAGTGCAGTTGTTTTCTTAAAAAAAAGCTCGTTCTCAATCCATTTCCTTATCATTTTGGGACGTAGAACCTATTTCGAGATTCTCAATTTTGCTTCAAACAGGTTTGAACTTTCTGACTTTGCAGTTTTCGAGCGGTGCTCAAAACCTGTGCCATTAAAAGACTTGTTTTATCAAATTACCATAAAATTAACTAGATTGATTAGATCAACGATGCATTGAACCCATTGCTTGCTGATGTAGTAATTAAGAATTTTGGATTTTAGAAGAAAAAACTCAGTCCTTATAGAGAGTATTTTATTGCTTGATGCGCAGGGGAGTAAATTTGTTTTTTTGTTTTCTTTTATGAACAAGTAAAAAATGCGCCGAAGTTTCTTCTGCGCAATCGAGTTTTCTGTACAGCCGCTACAGCGTATAATCAAGGCCACCGAAAATAGATCTGTCTTTCGGTGGTCTCGCTATAATGCTGTATGAGCCGCGGCCCATGAAACTTAAACCTCGGCCCGGTGGTGGCCTAGACTATATCGTTGCCAGAAGCACGATTATGGCTAGCTTTAACCTTGAATAAAATAAAAACTACTGATGCTAGAGGGCTGCAATTTGGTATATTTGATGATTGGAGGGTGGATAATCAACATACCAATTTGCAGTCCTCTAGCCTCAGTAGTTTTTAAGATCTGAGGGCGGATAGAAAAAGTGCGGACAGAAAAAAGTGCGGGCAGAGACACAAAGCCGGCACAATAGTTATCTTTTACAGAAAACTAAAAGACAAGGTGCTCAGCTGTGATATAGGTTTAATGGAGAACTTAAATCCTGACTGACATTTTGACAGCCGAAATTGGCTTGCAAGGCTTTACGTTTGTCTGTTAATAGCTATTGCAAAAAGACAGTCTGTTAATAGTCATTGCAGGAAGTCATACAGACTAAAAACATAGAAAGACCACATGTGGTTGTGATCAAATCTACGGATTATACGCTCCACCTTTGAGAGAGAGAGAGAGAGAGAGAGAGAGAGAGAGAGAGAGAGAGAGAGAGAGAGAGAGAAGTGAAAAGCACCCTTACAAAGAAAAACAGATTAGATGAGTTTTCATATGGAAACAACCTTTTTTATCTTAACCTCTTACAAGCAACATCAAGAACCTATCTGTTGATAACAAAACAGACTTTGTAAGGTAGAACCCTACGTGAGATTATTTCGTATTTACCAATGACCGTTTTGTTTCCATCGTAGATAGTAGCAATCTCTCTCTCTCTCTCTCTCTCTTGTAGAAATAAAACGAATTTAAATAATGAATCAGTGCAACCCTTCCCTTTCTCTCTCTCTCTCTCTCTCTCTCTCTCTCTCTCTCTCTCTCTCTCTCTCTCTGAAGAGAATGAAAACGAGTAGAAATAAAACGAATTTAAATAATGAATCAGTGCTAAAAAAATACTCTCTCTCTCTCTCTCTCTCTCTCTCTCTCTCTCTCTCTGAAGAGAATGAAAACGAGTAGAAATAAAACGAATTTAAATAATGAATCAGTGCTAAAAAAATACTCTCTCTCTCTCTCTCTCTCTCTCTCTCTCTCTCTCTCTCTCTCTCTCTCTCTCTCTCTCTCTCTCTCTCTCAAGAGAAGGAAAACTAGTAGAAATCAAA
>NC_089790.1:17740000-17750000 GCF_040412425.1 Macrobrachium rosenbergii
CTGTATGCTGTATTTCTAATCTATCACTGGAACCCTTTATGAAGCATTGAATACGCTGGCTAGCAAGTTGATATCACAGTCTTAAGTATCAGTGAGCGTGCGATTACAATTGAATTTCTTCATGCCGTGTAAAACCACATCACTCATCTCATTATTGCTTGTAGTGTCTTCGTTTGGTTATGACTAAACTCAGAATCAGTGATATTAAGAATTTCCGAGATTATTTTGTCAATATTTTCACGTCATTGCGGGATGAATGTGAAATCACGACGAGAATAACATTGGCTGAATGGTGTGGGTGTCATGTATGTCATTTTAAAAAGATCGTGTTGAACGAAGGTGTCGGTAGGATAACACTCGTTCGTTTTATTTTAATCCCGCGGTTGTTATTCATTTTAGCATTTCCTGTATCGTTTACGAGTTATCTAAGGTGGCCGCTTGTGACTCTCACGAGTTCTGTGGTTAGTATTTTCACGTGAACTCGATTAATTGATTGATATAACGTTCTCTGTCATAGTGACGCCTAAGCACATTGACGCCGATCGCATAAACTCGAATGTATTATTTACCTGTCTTGTATAAAAAGAATTGTTTCATCCTTTAGCTTAGAAACTGTATTTTTCCATCGCTCTGAGCGAGGTATGGATAAACTAGATTTTGACTTCGTGTCATAAGCGTCATCTCAGGCAGCGGTGACTATTTTTTAAAAAAGAAGACCCATTCGAGTTAGATTTGTTTTGGGGGAAATTAAGGAAGTAAGGCACCATTCGAGTTTTAGTCTTTTTGCGGGAAATTAGGGTAAAATTCCATTCGAGTTTGTTTCGTTTTGGGGGAAATGAAGAAAGGAAGACGCCATTCGAGTTTAAGTCGTTCTGGGAAAATGAAGAGAATAGTACTCCATTGGTGTTTTAGCTGCTTTAGGGAAAATTAAAGTCATACGCCATTCGAAAAAAAAAACAACAGAAGGACTAACTCCTCTTTTCTAGCCATCTGGGGGAATCTCGTGAATCGAAAGAGTATCCCAGACGCCCCTCGATGGCATAAAAGTCCTTAACAGTCCTTTGTACAGCTGTCTTCTTTAACCGCTCACGGAATAACCCCTATTGTGTCGGTCAGGGTCTCGAGTGATGGGGCCAATCAGGGCGAAAAAGTTACGCAACTGGGCGCTAATGGTAAAAGAAAAAAAAAAAAAAATTCCAATCAGGCGGAGATTCTGCGTATGGACAGTCCATTACGACCTCACTAATAGTTTTTTTTTTTTTTTTTTTTAGCTTTGGGTGTTCATGGAGCGGCTGTGAAATATGTTTGAGTTTGCAGACGTGATTCTATTATTTATATAGGGTAGCCAGACTGCCCAAAGTCTCTTTGATATCCTAAATTAAACTGTGGAACTGTGGACGTGGAACAGCCTCCCTTCAGAGGATGTCGTGCAATTGGAACTTCAGAAGTTCAAGCAAAGATGCAGTGCATACTACCCTAATACTATTCTCCTTGAATTTTAATACATTTCCATCTATTTATTAATTCTTTTATTAATTTATTTCTTTTTAATAAGTTAGATCTCCTCTTTCTGTATTTCCGCTTACCTCCTCTTACTTCTTCGTAATGAACACCATCATATTCTTCGGGAGCTGAATTCCAAGTCAATGGCTCCTCTGTTGGGCGTGTTCCATATAACTAGGTTTCATCTTCTGAATAATAAATAATAACAATAAACACACAGATTACGATTAAGCGTTATACCCCACCACATTCAAAGATCTTTTCCTCAATATCACAGATAATGAATGACTCCATTACCAAGCAAATGTATATGGAAATGAGGCAGCTTCGTGGAATGCGTTCACCAATCGAATAAGAAAAAAAAGAAAGGAAGCTTCCGGGGCATTGTGAGTGGGTTAAGGTGAACTGCGCAAAAGATTCCCTTCCTTGGCATTGGCATTGGGCAATCCGTCCATACCTTTGCAATGATGGTTTAGTGTAGGGTGCTAGGGTATTACTTCCTGCTTACCCTCGTCGCGGGCGACCTCACGCCACCCCTACATTGAGCAGTACTTGATGCTCTCTTGTTGATTTATGCATTAATATATTTAAGCAAAATCGCTCCAAAAACGTTTTCTGTTGCTGATTTATGTATTAATATATTTATGCAAAATTAGTAAAAAAGCTGTTTCTGCTGTTGATTTTTGTATTAATATATTTAATCAAAATTGCTCAAGAAGTGATTTCTGTTATTGATTTTTTTATTGATCCATTTATGCAAAATTGCTCAAAAAACGGTTACTTTGTTTGATTTATATATTAATACATTTATGTGAAGTTGCTCTAAAAGCTGTTTCTTTTTATGATTTATGAATTAATATATTTATGCAGAATCACTCAAGAAGCGATTTCTGTTGCTAATTTCTGTATTAACACATTTATGCAAAGTTGCTGTAGAAGCGATTTCTGAAGACAATATCAGGCTGCACTCTTTGCAAACCAGAGTGCTGAACCCTGTAAGCAGGAGATAGCATCACTTCCATAACTCGTTTTTACTCGTAATAACTTTGCACTCATCAGCATTCGTTAGTCTAATGATGTTCACCTGTTCAGGTGGCGAGTCTGTCAGAAGCTAATGTACTGATACTCACAGTGCAGCTTTAATTTTTTTTTTCTCATTCATTTACGAGCAAAGATTAACATGTTTTCAAGGTAATGATTTGTACGTAAGGTAAACGTAACATTTTTTGTAGTTGATTATATAATAATAATAATAATAATAATAATAATAATAATAATAATAATAATAATAATAATAATAATAATTGTTATTTTGTATTTATTTATTTTTTTTTGTCTATCACAGTCATCCTATTCGACTGGGTGGTTTTTATAGTGTGGGGTTCCGGGTTGCATTTTGCCTCCTTAGGAGTCCATCACTTTTCTCACTATGTGCGCTGTTTCTAGTAGCACACTCTTCTGCATGAGTCCTGGAGCTACTTCGGCATCTGGTTTTTCCAGATTTCTTTTCAGGGATCTTGGGATCATGCCTAGTGTTCCTACGATTATGGGTACAGTTTCCACTGGCATGTCCAATATCCTTCTTATTTCGATTTTCAGTTCTTGATACTTATCAATTATTATTATTATTATTATTATTATTATTATTATTATTATTATTATTATTATTATTACTCAGAAGAAGAAGAAGAACCCTGTTCATATGGAACTAGCCCACCACAGGGGCCATTGACTTGAAATTCAAGCTTCCAAAGAATATTATGGTATTCATTTGAAAGAAGTAACAAAAATTAACAGGAAATACAGAAAGAAGAGACCAGTTATTAGAAAAGACATGAAATATTTCGACTACATTGCACACACATTATATACAGTAACCTGTGTATGTATCCTAACATTGCATACATGTAAACTACGTATTATACTAACAGAAAGAGGGCATAACAGAGCTTTTCAAGGCGTATATAGATTTTAAATGCGCACGCTAGGACGATGATAAGAGATAATACTGACCTTAGGTGAACTCGTCATTGGTCATATCCAAGCAGTATGACTTCAGGTAAATGTTATATTCATAAATGGGTAAATTATTCTACCTCAGAACACCTCTTAGGAGGAATAACTGTGATTTTGTCGTCTCTGATGACATTAGGTAGCAACAGTGTGAAACTTGACAGATTATATGGGCAATCTCTGAAGTGTAGTGATTAGATACGTGTAAATAACCAGATAACGTATCAGACATGAAAAAAGAATCTGTTTACAGTTAATGGCAAAGAGTTTGCGTCGTGGGTGTTATACAGTATATTATATATATATATATATATATATATATATATATATATATATATATATATATATATATATATATGTGTGTGTACTATATATATTTATATATATATATATATATATATATATATATATATATATATATATATATATATATATATATATATATATATATATATATATATATATATATATATATATATAGAGAGAGAGAGAGAGAGAGAGAG
Organism: Macrobrachium rosenbergii; assembly: GCF_040412425.1. Lineage (NCBI taxonomy): Eukaryota > Metazoa > Arthropoda > Malacostraca > Decapoda > Palaemonidae > Macrobrachium > Macrobrachium rosenbergii. The sequence goes on from NC_089790.1 coordinate 17,744,020, forward strand.
AGAGAGAGAGAGAGAGAGAGAATACGCACCTAGATTTTCTCTTAAAATGTAACACTCTGTTAATTTTTCCTGTTTAAAGTTGCTGACATGATCTATGTTCAGTTAGCTCATTACCTTAGAAAAGTTGGAAAAACAGTACGATCAAGTTCTCTTGTAAGGAGAAATAGTTTTTAAAAAATATGTAGAAGACATGCTAAAACATTTAGAATATTTCCCGAATGGTTATTTACTTGCATTTACTTGCAACAGCAAAATGTAATAAAAATCTGACGGGCACTTTGAAAAAAGTCATCCTTTCCTTCGCACAGCAGCGACAATCGGTCACGTTCATTTCGCCACAATCAAGTACCAAAAAAACAAAACCACTCGACAAAACGAAAACCTACCCTCGGTTTTTTCACCCATTCAGTTATCTGATAAAGAGCCTGAATCAAAAATAAAAAACAAAGGAGGATCACTTTTCGAACCTGATGGCTGATGGGTACATGGATGCCTCTGCTGTCGGTGCTGCTTATCGGTTAGATAAGCTTCTTGTCACTCGGCGATATTTTTCGTGTGAGTAAAAGGTGATATATAAAAGGTCTGATAAGGGTCTGATTGACTGACCAGCAGCGGTGGGAGCGGCGGCAGGTAACCATGGCGATGATTTCGTTGAGGCATTATATTGGGGGAGTTTCGATTTTAGTGTTCTCACGTTTTGGGATCAGCGGAAGTGTGAATGAATGGATATGTCAGTGTTTGTCCATATCACTATTATTATTCTGCGATAGTCAGGGATCATGGATTTGCAGACAACACGCTCTCTCTCTCTCTCTCTCTCTCTCTCTCTCTCTCTCTCTCTCTCTCTCTCTCTCTCTCTTATGAATCAGATATGACACACACCTACTATCCATCTATATCTATCTCTCAGACAGATAAAATATGACACAGACTAACTAACTCTCTCTCTCTCTCCCTCCCTCTCTCACACACGCATTAAATATAACACATACCAACTGCCTATCTATCTATCTCACATATCAATTATGACACATTCCAATTATCTATTTATTTATCTCTCTCTGACACAAATAAAAATGACACAAAGTCTCTCTCTCTCTCTCTCTCTCTCTCTCTCTCTCTCTCTCTCTCTCTCTCTCTCTCTCTCTCACACACAAACACACGCAAATATAACACACACCAACTATCTATGTATATATCTCTCTCACAAACAAATTAAATATGACAAGTGCCAATTATCTATCCGTCTATATCTGTAGGCATTACTTAAGGTTCTTCGCAGCGTCCCTTCCTTAGGCCCCTAGCTGCAACCCCTTCCATTCCATTTACTGTACCTCCGTTCATATTCTCTCTCTTCCATCTCACTTTCCCCAACCCTTTCCTAACGATTGATTCATAGTGCAACTGCGAAAGGTTTTTCTCCTGTTACGCATTCCGAACTTTTTTACTCTCAGTTTCCCTTACAGCGCCGAATGACCTCATCATCATAGGTCCCAGCGCTTGTCCTTTGGCCCTTGACCTTTTCTATAGTCTGTTCTGCGACCAGAAATCGAAAATTGCAAAGATATTTCCACCAGGAAGGTGGGAGTCTCTCTCTGACATACACATCAAAGAGATGACAAACAGAAGGAGTGACGGTTGACCACTTCAAGTGTCGAAGTGGTCATACCTTCGAGGAGGAACTGACCACTTGAGGAATAAGTAAGAGTTAGGGGAACAGGTGTTTCGCATTAGTGCTGGCCTATCGGTGAGAAGCTATTATGTAGTTCGTTCGTGCCTTTTGTTCTAGTATCTGCGGCGTTACGTCGACTGTAGATGTTGCTTATAGTTCGTAGTTAGTGGATTGTCAATGATTATTTTATATTTATTCAGCATCATACATCCTTACACACACTATATATATACAAACATATATATATACGTATATATATACACACATATATATACATACATATGTACATAATCTAAGTTTATATATAAATGTATATATACACATATTATATGTTGATGTGTGCATCTTTTATTTCATTGTCAGAAATACCAAGAATATTTGCCTTAATGAACACGTTATACTTGATAATTAATCCTATCAATAGCTTTTAGAAGGAAAACGCGCAAGCTTTTTGGCATCAGACATATTTTTTCAGGTCAGGAAAGTCTAGAACTCATTAACGACTCTCGACCCTTAAGAATTTCTCACAGCGCAGAAAGCCGCAAAGTACAGAACTCGTTCCGATTTGAAGCGAAAAATTCACAATTCTCAAGCCAGTAACTTAACCTTTCGTAGATACAAAAAGGACCCTTTACTCTTGGTAAAAATCCAAACCGCGTTTTTCGTTGCGGTAAGATATATTGAAATCCAATATAACTCCGATTGATTCTCTGTACATTTATCGTAGCGACCCTCCGTTGCAACAGACAAAAATATGTAATCTTTCACCCGCATGCAATTCATCCGTTCTTCTTGAAAAAGAGAAAGGTTTCGGGGGAAGTTTACGTAACTGCAGACGATCGCATAGATCCCAGATCTTCGAAAAAGTATCGATTCACCCTAAAGTGGACAGGTACCCTAAAACCAGTCTGTTTTTATCAATCCTGTCCTCCTCCCCAGGTGTACATGCATTTCAAACCTCCGCCACGGACTCTGCTGATCCCGCGATACCCTCAAGTGAGTTGCCGAGATACCCTCAGAATACGGGAAATGGGACACGATTCCCATCTTCCATAGCCCCGTGTTCCTTTTCGTCGATTCGTATCGGTGTTTTTCCTGGTGCAGAAATCATAGAAGAAGAAGAAAAGAGATTGGTGGTGCAAGGCGATGCAGATCCCGTTTCCTATGTTTTTCTTGCGCTTGGACCTCCCTACTTAGATTCTTTTCCTGGGTCCCACTTATGATTCTTGTTCCTCTTCTAAACTCACTTTTCCTGTTCTTTTATTCATTTTTTTGTAGTCATAGGATACGCATTCTCTCCTTGTATTCCTACAGGAATCGAGGAGGGAAGGGGGAAGCCTCCATTTTGTGGGAAAAGGAATTCTTCAGAAATCAGTTCCCGCTAAGGAATGTGGTTCCTCTTCTGCACTCACTTTTTCTGTTCTTTTATCCCTTTTTTTCTTTCCGTAGGATCCTCCTCTTCTTTGCGTATTCCTACAGAAATCCAGCGGAGGAGGGAAGGTGGGGGAAAGCTTTCATTTCGTGGGAAAGGAATTCTTTACAAATCACAACCCTCATCGTATCGGTTTTAAACTTCCTCGCGTCGTAATGTTCTCAGACAACTGGCGAAACCACTTAGGGTCCTCGCATCCCCTGCGCCAGTGGCTTTTATTTTTGCATGTCGCTCTGAATTTTTACTGGGGCAGGATCTGCAGGTCATTCTGGGTCTCAGGATTCATTAGGGCCCCCAAGACCCGTAATTTATGTGTGTGTGTGTAGACATGACGTATTTACTGATGGGTGAGACTGCGATTTTGCTGATTCGATTACATTAATGCATTTCAGAACATTTGCAAGGCGTTATTTATTATGTTTCATTTGTCTTCGTGAACCTCAACAATGAGAGAGAGAGAGAGAGAGAGAGAGAGAGAGAGAGAGAGAGAGAGAGAGAGAGGATGGTGTTTTGTAGGAAATCGCGACTAAAAATTACTGAACTCGACATATGAAAATAATATTGAATATTTATTAGCATTTAAATCTAAAAAATTATTTATCGGCCAGAGTTCTATCCTTTGCAACAGCACCCAGAACTGAGGCAGTATCAATCAATACCATCCTCACTCTTTATAGTAGCACCAATGACATATTTTAATATCAATGGAAAAAGAAACCAAGTGAAATTTACCCCTGTGGGAGAGTAGTGCCGTCAGTGCACCTCACGCGCGGTGCACTATAGGTATCACTCAAGGTTCTTTGCAGCGTCCCTTCGGCCCCTAGCTGCAACCACTTCCGTTCCTTTTACTGTACCTCCAATCATGTTCTTTCTTCCATCTTACTCTCCACCCTCTTCTAACATTTGTAACCTTTTACTCGGTTTTCCGTTTAAGCGCTGAATGACCACATAGGTCCCAAAACTTGGCCTTCGGCATAAATTGTGTATTCTGTTGTATTCCAAGTGAAATTTACTCGCCTCATTACCCATTCCATTAGTTGGCCCTCGTTTTTGACCACAAATAGTCACGCAGGCGCTTTCCCCTTCCCTCTGTCCTTGCATGCAGATGAATGAGAGAGAGGGATACTGTTTTAATGTTGCGTGCTATGTGGAATTACCAGAGAATTTCTTCTCAAAACACGTAATGTTTCCTTCCGTGTACTGCAAGACACGCTTGGGATACACACACACACACACATATATGTATATATATAATATATATATGTGTGTGTGTGTGTGTGTGTATGTATATATATATATATATATATAGTATATGAGCAAAACGAATCGTATAAATGTATCCGGTAGTTTTGCGTTGAGATGTTTGTCTTATATACTCATAAATAACTGTGATTTTGATAATAATTTTGCATTTAAGGCGACTTTGAATACTTTGGATAGTATTATATATGTATGCATATAAAGGTATGTATTTTTCAGCACAGCAGTTGCGTGAAGTATTTGTTTTAAATAGTCATAAATCACTATGATTTTGATTATTTTTTTGGCATTTAAGGCACTTGTGAAAACTTGTACATACTATATGTGTATGCATATAAAGGAAAGTATTTTCAAACACATCAGAGAGCCTTCTAAAGAATACACCGTCTCATGCCAAGAGCCACCTGCTGCCTGTTGAATAATAGTCGATCCGTTCCATAGGTAAATCCCTCTTAACACTACTACTTGAGCAGTTCCATGGGTAAATCCTTCTTACTAACTACTACTACTACTACTACTACTACTACTACTACTACTACTACTACTACTTGAGCCGTTCCATAGGCAAATCCTTCTTAATGTTAGTACTAATGTTACTGCTTCATGAGCCGTTCCATAAACCAGTCCTTCTTACTACTACTACTACTACTATTTGAGCCGTTCCATTGGCAAATCCTTCTCAATACTACTACTACCACTACTACTTACTACAGTTAATTCTTACGCACACTCTGCTAAGTGATAAATCATATTTTAAGAGAATTTTGAGAGATTCTGCGGAGGCGTAGCACCAGTACTGACATACGCTTTGCGAACGAAGTCTTGCGCTGTCATTGCACACAGTGCTTTCAGGAAGTTATTGTGCCAGGGAGGGTTGAGTTGGGCGGGTAGGGCGGTGGATGACGTCTATGAGTGTGCACTTGACCTTCTGATTAAAGCATTGGAATATTTCGGTTGTGTATTTTACACACACACACACACACACAGACCTTCTGATTAAAGCATTGGAATATTTCAGTTGTGTATTTTACACACACACACACACACACACACACACACACACACATATATATATATATATATATATATATATATATATATATATATATATATATATATATATATATATATATATATATATATATATATATATATATATATATATATATGATGTATATAATTTTTTATTATACTGTTTTTGTTTATCTACTAACATATATATATATATATATATATATATATATATATATATATATATATATATATATATATATATATACATATATATATATATATATATATATATATATATATATATATATATATATATATATATATATGTTTTTGTATGTATGTATGTATGTATGTGTGTGTGTATGTATATACAGTATATGTATATATATTATATATATGTCCGTATAAATAAACTATAAATATTTTATATATATGTGTGCGTTGATATTTATTTGTTTACTTGAGAAAATGTTATTTACCTAATCAGAGGTTACTTTTAACACGTTAAATTTCGTAAATGTAAAACAATCTGAAAAACTGTGCATTCTTATGCCTGCTCAATATCTCTTCTATCCTCATCTTATTTTCACAATTCACCCGAAG
>NC_089790.1:17755000-17767500 GCF_040412425.1 Macrobrachium rosenbergii
ATTGTTATTATTATTATTATTATTATTATTATTATTATTATTATTATTATTCATAAAAATCTCATAATAGCATGAGTCACTAAAACGGTGAAGAAATCCACAGTGGCGTAAATGTAAATACAGTAGAAATATATATACTGTATATATATATATAATATATATATATATATTTATTATATATATATATATATTTTACACATTGTCACAACAAAGAGGAGAACCTGCTTCGATTTTCCTTCTCAGTTGAGAAGGGGAATCGCAATGTTCTCGAAAGCTCTTTTATGTATATATATATATATATATATATATATATATATATATATATATATATATATATATATATATATATATATAGATGTATACATATATATACATATATATATACATTTACACCACTGTGGATTTCTTCACCATTATTATGATCGTTATTAATGTTATCATCGTTTGTATTTTGGAAAGATATTTAGCCAATGGCATTGCATATCAAATACACGGCATTTAAAGTAGTTTCCACTGTGGCTGGTGTTTGTGTGTGTGTATGTTGTGGGGAGGGGGTTTAAAGTGTGAGTAAGGGAGGTAGAGGGGACGGGGGGGGGGGATGATGTCGAATTGCTCCAGAGAGAGGCATGACATCTGCGCAGGTGGTGCCGGAGACTCTTGCAAAGAAGTAATGATTAAAACCGCTCCCTCTTCCGCTTAATTGAATTACCAGGGGGCGGTTGGTTTTGGGGGGGTGGGACTGGGTTGAGTGGGTGGGGGAGGGGGTGAAGGAGACTGAAGGGTACAGTTATAGAAAGGATATTTGCTCTATCTTTTTTTATGAATTTTTTTAAAGCTTTCGAAAAAGTGGATTATTAAAAAAAAATCTGTCATCATCAAGGGAAATTTTGCTATAGAAAGGATATTTTCTTTATCTTTTTTTTATGAATTTTTTTTTCAGCTTTCGAAAAAGTGGGGTATTTAAAAAGTGTCATCTTGAAAGAAAACCTTTGCTAAAGATTCTGGTTTAGCCTGGTTAATTATCTGAATTATGTCAGATAATTGTCCTGACTGACTTCATGTGCCTGTCTCTTAGTTCAATGTACAGTATACACGCAAACAAACACACTTATCTTGGTGGTTAATGATGGGGTATGAAAATATTTACTTTAGTTAACCTTTCAAGGACGTATTTTTTTTTTACTTATTGTAGACTCCCGGGATGGTTGAGATTTGTGTCAATATTTTGCTGAATCATTTGAGTATTTTATGTTTTGTTGAATGTTGTTGTGACAATGGTGGTATCTCTTCTTTCTGTATTTCCCTTTATTTCCTCTTACTTCTTCCTTATAAGCACCATATTCTTTGGAAGCCTGAATCTCAAGTCCATGGCCCCTGTGGGATTGTTCCATATGAATTGGGTTCATCTTCTGAATAATAATAATAATGATAATAATAATAATAATAATAATAATAATAATAATAATAATAAAATACGAACGCCCTGACTGAATTGACTGGATATATTAAATGTAAATCTTACGGAGCCCTCATATTTTATGCATATAAATTTTCCATTGATGTATTTCAGCGAAAACTCAACGTATCTGTAGTTTTAAGTTACAAAGATTCAGCAAATTCAGTGTAATTTTCCGTCACACCATAAACATAATTCATATTCTCAAGTTCATTTTTTCCTAGGCGATTTGTTGTTTCAGTGTTCCACCTTGTGTTGTGAGTATTTAATCTTAACCAGTCAATCACAGGGTCTCCTCTGTAACCGGTAATTAATGAATTAATTACAGGATTAAATGTGTGTCGGTGTTAGAGCCCGCAGAAGCGCTTATTTAATTGCGTACGTCTTGGGATCCGGGGGGTGGGTGATTATGATGGAAAGATGAATAGGTAAATAGGTAAATGAGTAAATAGATAAATAAATCAATAACTAGGTAAATAGATAAATGAGTAACTAAATAAATAAATGAATACATAGATAAATGAGTAAATGAGTAAATAAATGAATAAATAGATAGATGAGTAAATAAATAAATAAAAAAGGAATAAATAGATAAATAGATAAACGAGTAAATAAATATGTAAATAAATAAATAAATAAATAAATAAGTGAGTATATACATGAATGAAAAAGGAAATAAATAGATAAATAAAAATGGAAAAGAACAGCTTTCTGGATACGGTTCTGGAGAAACAATTATTTTACGCGCCATCGTAATTCCTTCATTTTCCAAATGACTGGTCTTGCACGAGTTTGCTTAGATAAATATAAATAAATAAGTAAATAAGAAAGTAGAAAGATAGATAGATAGATAGATAAATAATTAAGTAAATAAATGAATAAAAATGAAAAATAACAACTCTTTGGAAAGGCGCCATCGTCAATCATTCAGTTTGCAAACGACTGTTCTTGCACGATTTACCTAAATAAATAAGTGAATGAATGAATGAACAAATAGATAGATCGATAGATGAATGAGTAAATAGATAAATAAATGATATATAAATAAAAATAGAGACGAACAACTCTTTGGAAACGCGTCATCGTCAATCTTTCAATTTGCAAACGACTGCTCCTGCAAAAGTTTGCTTATCCGCGCTTGCCAAATACCCAGTATTGATTCCTCTCAAGCAGAATCCAGAGGAAGGGGTTTGGTGGACCCACAATGCACACGAAATTCCCAGACGAAGGTCACCTAAGACTGGAAAAAGGTCCTGAGGTTGTATTTTTATTTTTATTTTTTTTTATAACTTTATTATCTGAAAATTTTTATTTTTTATTTTTTTCAGTTTTATACGTGTTTAGTGGTTGGTGGTAGTTACTGAAGATCGCATTAAAGTTAACGAATATTTTAGGGAAAAATATTCTTAGATTTAATCACTGTTTAAGTATAGCGGCGTATGTCGTGATAAGAATATTGCTTTCCAGTTAATCTTAGGAGGTAAAGAATATGATATTTTTTACGCCTTCCTTTTTGCATAATTGTGAAGTAAGGTTTAAGATTTCAGCTCTCTATCTCTCTCTTTATATATATATATATATATATATATATATATATATATATATATATATATATATATATATATATATATATATATATATATCTGAGTGGTCAAAAGGCACTGTACATCGCTGTTTCTAAACCGGGCAGCGGTTCGAATCCCTGTAGTGATGAAGCACTTATCAGTTATAAGATTCCCCTTAGATCTAAGTCATTCTAGACCTGGTATAGTGAATTGGACATTATATATATGTGTGTGTGTATTTTATACATATATATATATATATATATATATATATATATATATATATATTTTATACTATATATATATATATATATATATATATATATATATATATATATGTGTGTGTGTGTGTGTGTGTGTGTGTGTATGTATATATATATATATATATATATATATATATATATATATTTTATGAAAGTGATTATAATATATGTATATATATACATATATATACTGTATATATACATATATATACATATATATGTATATATATGTATATATACATATATAATATTTATATATTTATATATATATATAATATTTATATAATATTTATATATATATATATATATATATATATATATATATATATATATATATATATATTATAATAACTTTCATAAAATAAATTCGCCATTTATTACCTTCCTCTGAAAGTGACGACTGAAACCCATTATGTCGACTGATTTGTCTGAAGTCTGTAATCATTACAGCCATCCTTTGTGTTCGACAATTTGTGTAGCAGCTGTGTTGTTGGTGGGCTATTACAGCCTGAGGCACCAACAAGTGCGTTCATCAATGAGTCCTCATGGAATATTTCCTCTTATTACTGTTTCACTCGTTTCATTGACGCTGCTGCTCGGCTGACTCACGTGTTTCTTTTGCGTGTTTAAAGATCCGTTGATTTTTCAGGTTTCTAAGGTCGTTAGTTTGTCTCTTTCGTGGGTTGAAGCAATGCCTTGTTGCATATATTCATTAGTTACATTCTAAGTTATTTGTTTTATGAACAGTTTTTTCGTGTGCCTTGTTAAGTTTTTCTCTTTGCAAAGATATATACTCTCACAGACTGGCTTTTAGTAACAGAAAAAATTAACAGACTTTCCAAAGACATATCATACTGAAAAATTAATCTTAGAAAAGGTATAGTTTCCCACGGATAGGGACAGACTTTCAGTAATAACAATTAACAGACCTCCCAAAGACAGTGCGTACCAAAAAATGGGTATTAGCAAAGATATACGAGTATACTTAGGCAGATAGACTTTCGGTAGCAGGAAAATTTAACAGACTTCCCAAAGACATTTCATACAGAAAATCATATTAGCCAAGATTTATATTCCCCAAACAGACTTTTAATAACAGACGCCCCGAAGACATCTCATTCTGAAAAAGATGTCTTAGCAAAGACATATATCCCACAAACAGACTTTTAGTAACAGACTCCCCGAAGACATCTCATTCTGAAAATGGTGTCTTAGCAAAGACATATCCCACAAACAGACAAAGACATATCCCACAAACAGACTTTTAGTAACAGACTCCCCGAAGACATCTCATTCTGAAAAAGATGTCTTAGCAGAGACTTATTTTCGACAAACAGACTTCTAGTTAAAAAAAAATTGACATAATACCTAAATACAAGTCCTACACCGCTATAAAGTTCTCCATAGCATCCTTGGGGCATTGTCCCCTGATTGCCCAGGGAGATGTCCCCAGATGTCCCCAGAAATACCATAAATTCCTTAACAAAGGGGAAGAAATGATATAGCTGATTTTCAGATGGGAGTGACTCTCACCCCAGAGGGAGAAGTGGTTTACCTTCTGCCAAAAATAGCCAAGAGATTTTTTTTTCTTTTTGCTTATGTAACGAATTTTTGCAGCGTCATCATTATCATCATGATCATCAACAACAACAATAACAATTCGACCTTGAGGGTCACTGTACGTTTGAGTTACCAGGAAGTCGTTGCATTATTTATTATTATTATTATTATTATTATTATTATTATTATTATTATTATTATTATTATTATAATCAAAATAATAATAATAATAATAATAATAATAATAATAATAATAATAATTAATTATTATTATTATCATTGTTAGTAGTAGTAGTAGTAGTAGTAGTAGTTGTAGTTAATGTGGTTCGGATTCCACAATAAAATGTAGGTCCCGTTGCTAGGTAACCAGTTGGTTCTTAGCCACGTAAAATAAATCTAATCCTTCAGGTCAGTCCTAGGAGAGCTGTTAATCAGCTCAGTGGTCTGGTTTAACTAAGATATACTTAACTTTTATTAATAATAATAATAATAATAATAATAATAATTATTATTATTATTATTATTATTATTATTATTATTATCAATATTAAAAGAAATTATTATTATATGTATTATTATGTATGTAAAAGAAACTCCGTATATATATATATATATATATATATATATATATATATATATATATATATATATATACACAATACACACACACACATATATATGTATATAAGTATGTATATATATATATATATATATATATATATATATATATATATATATATATATATATATATATATATATATATATATATATTACGCTCGTGTGTTTGTGTTTATATTTTCTATTACCGTTTAAGATCAAACTTAAATCATGGTTTTTCGGCCGTAGTAAAACTTCTGTGAGACCAAAATTCAGTTTCTCCAGCGTCTTGCGAGCGAACTTATTGCAATTGCAGAAATGTAACGTTTGCCATTGTGCTAGACTCCATTGTGTTCAAATGGCCACACTTCTGCGGTCCCTCCTGAATTAAAATCACATTCCTTTCATTATCAGTCCATTTTAAATCTCTGCCTAACGCGAATCTCCTTTTATAGCGAAACACGTAATTCGCGTGCATTGAAAATATTAAAATACGTCATGAAGGCAATATATCTTATTTTTTGGAGATCGATGTTCGCACGATTCGCTAATCCGCTAGAACGAAGTTTACTAATTCCTCTCTCATCGGGCAATTCTTAGAAACCTCCTTTGCGCATGCGTCACTTCTCTCGGTAGTTTCCGAACGAATCTTAAACACGTCGTAAGAGCGACGACGCGATTGCTGAACTTAGCCCGAGAAGGAAGCCAACGAATATGACCTGAATTTTCATCAGAGAGAGAGAGAGAGAGAGAGAGAGAGAGTGAGATATGCTACAAAGTTCGATCACTCATTTTACTGCATATTAAACCGTTGAGAGAGAGTATTAAGAAGGTTCGTGCCTGACAGATTTATGCTACAAAGTTCGATCACTTGTTTTATTGCATATCAATCCTGTTGAGAGAGAGAGAGAGAGAGAGAGAGAGAGAGAGAGAGAGAGAGAGAGAGAGAGAGAGATTTCAACTGGATATAAAGTTTCAGGAGATTTTGGCTAAGGCTGGTTCGGTACGCGGCGGAAATCTTTAAACCATTGGAGATGCACCTTTCTTCTTCTTCTTCTTCTTCTTCTTCTTCTTCTTCTTCTTCTTCTTCTTCTTATTCTTCTTCTTCTTCTCCTCCTTCTTCTTCTCCCGTGTGGCCTGGTTTCTTTATATCGAGTTTTCTTTTTTTTTTCTTGATATTATTTTTTTCATCATATATATATATATATATATATATATATATATATATATATATATATATATATATATATATATATATATATATATATATATATGTGTGTGTAAACTTGATCGCTTTTAACATTATTTTGTGCATTAATACAATTAATAACAGGACCTCATTTAAACAGGATGATATCTAACAAGAGAGTTTTATTCCCCCAAGAAGTGCAAGATTTCAAGGACTTCCTGTCCTCATCGTCTGGTAGCTGTAAAAAGTTCAACTAAAAATTTCCTTCTGATGCCATTCTGTTTAAATGAGGTCCTGTCATTAATATGTATATATATGTGTGTGTGTGCGTGCGCGCTTACGTCCATGAGTTGTATGCAAGAGGCGAAATCTTTAAAAATAGAAATCAAAGTCATTTATAATTCCTAACGTTTACCTACAGTGGGATGAGTGTAGATTTTTAACTTAATTTTGAATGCTGGATGAGGCAACCACGGCTTGTTTTTTAACTGTATGTACAGTACATTAGTATGCTGATCCATCTGTTCGTTTGGGTATGCACAAACACACACATATATATAAATATGTAAATGTGTATATATATATAATATATATATATATATATATATATATATATATATATATATATATATATATATATATATATATATATATATATATATATATATATATATAACGTAAGTATATGTAGATGCTTTTGCCCCTGAAACTTGTAAGTTTTGAACCGAAGAACCAAAATTTTAAGGGATACAAAAAGCGTTGCGTAACATTGCAGGGCCGTAAAATCTCGATGTCGAAATACATAATAGATGATATTGTATTGCTTTCAATCAAGCGTCTCATTCATACCATTAATTAATTATTCTATCTGCACCTGCCTTCCCATGTTGTAACAGTATCTAATGCCGATGGAGATTAATCTGCTCGCCGCCTAATTGACTGATAATACTCTTGTACACGCGTGCTTGAGTGCACTCAGTCATTTTTTTTTTTTTTTTTCTTTTTTGCTGTTTTTGTTGAGCTGCCCTGACGATTAAACATTTTTTATCACCGACGTAAAATATATATGTGAGGCGTTCGGCATTAGAATGGCCTCTCGCTACGAAAATAATTTACATCAAAGTTTTGGAAATTCAGCCTGCTCTCATTTCTTTATTTTTCAAGATACAAAGTTGAATTTTGTATGAGATGAAGTATTTGCGATCAGGAATCGAATAGTATGCATAAAAAAAATATAGTTTAACCCCACCTCCATTTTTGGGGAAAAAGGGGGACTGTTTTCAAGTTGATCGGGCGGAAAACGTAATTTTCAAAAGTTGGAACGTGAGGCCCTTCTAATGCCGAACGCCTGATGTCATTTGTCACCTTTTACAGCTGCAATAACACTCGTTAAATTCGACTAACGTAGGCCTCTTGGTCATTTTTGCGCAAATTTGACGAATTTGGCATTCAACCCGGGAGGTTTTGTCGACGAAAGAATAATAAAGGGTTAGGCCCAAGGTGACTATGAGGTTGTATTCGTTATTATTGTTATTAAAAAAATCTTAGTAGCATGAGTTTTAAGAGTGGGAACCAAATCCACAGTTATGCATATGTACATACATTTGAAGATAAATCTTTACTGAAAGCTTTCGGGAATCTGTATAGATTTATCTTGAAACATATGTACATGTACATAACTGTGGATTTTGTCTCCGTTATTATTATTATTATTATTATTATTATTATTATTATTATTATTATTATTATTATTATTATTATTATTATTCAGAAGACGAACCCTATTCATATAGAACAAGCCCACCACAGGGGCCACTGACTTGAAATTCAAGCTTCCAAAGAATATCATGGTGTTCATCAGAAAGAGTTAACAAAAGATGAAGAGGAATACAGAAAGAAGACATCACTTATTAAAAAAGAAAAAAAATTACAAATTAACAATGAATAGAAAAAATGTAAGTAAATGTTAAGAGGAAAGTCAGGGGAGTGAAGATGAGACCGGCAGTGTAATCTTACACTTCTCTGTCCCAACTCTCGTACACAAATACGCGTCCTTCAGTGTTGCATTTTAGTAGGGTGGCGTGGAACAAGTTCACGCAATTTTAGAGTAATAATGAAAATGCAGGGTACAGTTTCAGTAAGGGTAGAATCTTCCATGGCTCAAGGATTAACAATTTTCTTGTACCGAAACAGGGTCTCCCAGAGGATGTTGTACGATTAGAACCTCAAAACCTCAAGCGACGATGCAGTGCATTACTACCGTAAAGTAATTCACCTTGTATTTTAATGATTTATTCATGTTTTCTTTTCTTTTTTAATGGATTTATCAATTTATCTTTTTTTTATTTTCTAGTAACTGCTCTCTTTTTTTCTGGATTCCCTGTTGTAAATGTATACACCCATGTAACTTGCATGTCAATCCATTCACTCTTTGTAAATAATCGCCAGAGCGCGTTTGAAACGTCAGAGGTAATAGAACTGAAATAATAATTAATAATAATAATAATAATAATACTAATAATAACAATAATGTAAAAGTCCCCCGATAGCGGGGCATTACTTAAGGTTCTTTGCAGCGTGCCTTTGTCCCCTAGCTACAACCCCTTTCGTTCCTTTTACTGTACCTCCTTTCATATTCTCTTTCTTCCATCTTACTTTCAATCCTCTCCTAACAGTTGATTCATAGTGCAACTGCGAGGTTTTTCTCCTGTTACATCTTTCAAACCTTTTACTGTCAATTTCTGTTTCAGCGCTGAATGACCTCGTAGGTCCCACTGCTTGGCGTTTGGCCTAAATTCTATATTCAGTTCCATTCAGTTCAATTCAATGTAAAAAAATCAGATACGTTACTCTGTGAGAAAAGTCTTCAACAGCTCCATTGATCAGCAAATTGCATCATCGGCATCTAAATTTATTCATAGAATTTTTATAGCCTCTCTTTCGGCATGGAAGCAAACTTTCAATCGACGAGCGTCGTTGTAGTGGAAGCGATCGCTTAATTATCGTCCATCACCACATATCTCGTTTATTTCCCAACCCTCGTCGACCAGCTGGCAATGTCCAAGTCTCAATGGACTGAATTTCGGCTATTTCAGAAGCACAGGTGCGAAGTACTTTCAGAATGGAACGTCCGTGAATGAGCGATTTGCCTGTAGGTGCTCGCTTATCCACAGTTAGTTCGTGTGCCGTCAGCTGAAGGTAGTTGCTATGCAGTGCTAAATGCAGATTAATGCTGAACAACACTCGGTTTTGCTCTCTCTCTCTCTCTCTCTCTCTCTCTCTCTCTCTCTCTCTCTCTCTCTCTCTCTCTCTCTCAGCTGTTTGAATATGCAACGAAATAAAAGTGATTTGACTTTAAAGCATAAATTCCGTCAGCCATGAATCTGGTTAATAGTCTCTCTCTCTCTCTCTCTCTCTCTCTCTCTCTCTCTCTCTCTCTCTCTCTCTCTCTCTCTCTCTCTCTCTCTCTGTCAGCTGTTTGAATATGCAACAGAATAAAAGCGATTCGACTTTAAAGCATAGCTCTTACGGTTTTAATATGCATAAGCTAGGAATGGTGTGCTTCTCTCGAACTCGCAACTCGCAACAAAATAAAAAGTGATCTGACTTTAAAGCATGAATTTCTCCAAGCATGGACTCTCTCTCTCTCTCTCTCTCTCTCTCTCTCTCTCTCTCTCTCTCTCTCTCTCTCTCTCTGCGGCGCAATACTACTGGGTTTAAGTGATACGGTGTGAAAGACTGATTCATTTCAAAACATTCTATTTGCTATGTAAAAATTATTTTTTTCATAATATCTCATTTCCTGTTTAAAAATTAGACCATTTTCTTTCTTAAACTAAGTAGATTTGAGTACTACATAAATTTAGTGATGTGTAAATAAGTGAATAATATATATATATATATATATATATATATATATATATATATATATATATATATATATATATATATATAAAATGTATATATATGTATATATAGCTGTGTGTGTGTGCGTTTGTGTGTGTAAGCTTGGGGCGGGTGTAAACTAATCTTTTTTATAGTTGTAATTTTGTTTCTAAACTTGGTATTCTTATTAATTTCAGCTAATAAGCACTGAGGCCTCGGCAAAGCTCCTGATCTCCTATGGTAGAAGTAGCTCCTCCTCCTCCTCCTCCTCCTCCTCCTCCTCCTCCTCCTCCTCCTCCTCCTCCTCCTCCTCCTCCTCCTCCTCCTTCTTGTTATTACCTAATCCAATCATACATTCAAAAAGTGTTTTGCGTAAAGCATTCTTATTCAAACACATTCCATAAGAGTTATGGGGTAATGTTTTCGTCTCAGCTATTTATACTCGTACATCTCCGCAACATATTTGCGGTTCGCGAAAGCTCTCTCTCTTACCTTACCAGAATCTGGACTGGTCAATTTCTTTCTAGAAAAATCTGACCAGATCAGGTTTTTACAATTAAGGTCATGTCAGGAGTTCATTGACGGCATATTGATTCTTAGGATTCTCCTCGTCTTGTTGTTATGGCAACTGAGTGCACGGAGTCTTAAGAAATATCTCCTTTGTTCCTGAAGTCCGATGGAAAATCCTTACGGACGCGTGTAATGAATGTAGGATTCTGTTCTTTAATAACTAACCGTTAGAGAATATAAGGTTATATGGTGTGGATTTTAAATTCATCATTATGCTTCTGCTTTTTAGATTCCTAAAGATTATCATAGCAGACGCCCGGTTATAACTGGACTGCCGAAAAATTAGAAATGGTGCTCACATTAGCAGTTCAAGGACGTATACCTTTTCGTAAGCAAGGCAATTTACTTATCGAACGGTATTTGCACATACATAAATTTTATCAACCATTTACCAACGTGCAGCACCTGAATGAAGGCGTTTCCTAACATACAAGAACATTACCTATACTATATTACAAATCTCCCTTTTCAACGTTTTGGCTACGCAGCGAGAATTGCATTCGGTTGCTAATGGCTTTAGTTTGTAACACGTTTAGAAACTGAAAGAATTTACAAAGTTCTCAAGCTTGGAATCGAATGATCTAATAGTGTGTTGGCAAAGAATATGAAGATATGCGTTGCAAATACCTTGGCCACGTATTTCCAAAATAAATGAATCTTCCTATACAATTTGTAATAAGGAAACACTTACTATAAAATGCTAACTTCATTACATTTCATTCGTACATATCTGTGTAATTTATTCTCGTATTCTGATACCGCATAGCATATAAAAGAATGAAATTTAATCCAAATAATAATAGGACATAGTTAAAACTGAATGCAAACCAGCTGCTTCATGAACCCAGAGAAGATGAACTCTGCGTAGAAAGCAATTTTAAGATAATATACCCTAAAAAATTAACCAATCCGAGGAAACAAATAAAACAATCTGACATCAACAGACTCCAAGTTGAAAGTAATTCTGACACACTCTGCCTAAAAGATTTAACCAATCTGAGAGAACTAATCAAACAATCTGACATCTCTAGACTTAAATTAGAAAGTAATTCTGACACAATCTGCCCAAAAGATTTAACCAATCTTAGAGAACACGTCAAACAATCTGCCATCAAAGTAATTCTGACACAATCTTCCTAAAAGATTTAACCAATCTGAGAGAATAAATAAAACAATCTGCCATGAACAAGCCCAGCAGTCAGGAGCCTAGCATTGGACAGACCTCAAGGGGAGAGTGTAGATCTCAGAGTCTTTCCATAAAGACCTCAAGGGGAGAGTGTATTGTAGATCTCAGAGCCTTTCCATAAAGACCTCAAGGGGAGAGTGTATTGTAGATCTCAGAGCCTTTCCATAAAGACCTCAAGGGGAGAGTGTAGATCTCAGAGTCTTTCCATAAAGACCTCAAGGGGAGAGT
>NC_089790.1:17770000-17777500 GCF_040412425.1 Macrobrachium rosenbergii
TAGACGCAGTTTTTCGTGCTTTTAGACGCAGTTTTCCGTTCTTTTAGACACAATTCTCCGTGCTTTTAGACACAGTCCTCTGTGCTTTTAGACATAATTCTCTGTGCTTTTAGACAATTCTCCGTGCTTTTGAACACAATTCTCTGTGCTTTTAGACAGAATTCGCCGTGCTTTTAGGCACAATTCTCTGTGCCTCTGGCCACAATTCTCTGTGCTTTTAGACATAATTCTCTGTGCTTTTAGACACAATTCCTTGTGCTTTTAGACAAAATTCTCCGTGCTTTTAGACACAATTCTCCGTGTTTTTAGACAAAATTCTCCGTGCTTTTAGACACAATTCTCCGTGCTTTTGACCAAAGTTCTCTGTGCTTTTGACCAAAGTTCTCCGTACATTTTCGTCCCAAGCATCGCGCAGCTTTTTAGAGGAAGAAGCAGAAGCACACACGTACACACACACAGGCAATACACGATAAAAGCAGCAGCCTAAGAAGGTCTGTCTTCTCGAGGGAAAGCTAGCTTGCTCCCTAGGCGACAGGAGGTCCTTGGATGCGCTTCCCACAAGGCCGTTTGCGGAATTCGGACGAGATACTTCAGATGCTTTTCTCCCGGGTGTTGGAGACCGTTGCGTCGGCGATCTCGTATTCAAGGGATGCTTTCATTCAGATTCTTTTTCTTCGTTATTCTTCCAGAGTTTTAAAATGGACATGAAGGCTATGGTGTAGCGCCTATATGACGATTTCTCAAGTACGTGCGCAGCGCAACCGTATATGTATATTGACGTAGGTATAGGTTACGTAAATATAAACGTGTTTACTTTTAGACAATTTGCGCGAATTTCCTGTTAACTTTGGCTGTGTTTTTGACAACATGCATCCATATTTCCTTTCAACAGTTCTGCAGCTTTTTCAGAATTGCCTCTCTCTCTCTCTCTCTCTCTCTCTCTCTCTCTCTCTCTCTCTCTCTCTCTCTCTCTCTCTCTCTCTCTGTTATAGGCACGTTTTACAAGGGCTGTTGGATTCTCTCTCTCTCTCTCTCTCTCTCTCTCTCTCTCTCTCTCTCTATTATAGGAAATTTTTACAAGGGTGTAACAATTCTCTCTCTCTCTCTCTCTCTCTCTCTCTCTCTCTCTCTCTCTCTCTCTCTCTCTCTCTCTCTCTCTCTCTCAGCTTCTTGATGTTGCTAGACATATGTAGCCTTGGAGGCGGATTCGTAAGAATTAATAGGCATTAAATTACTCGAGATAAAAAACAAAGTATTGACTGTGAGTGTTTTGTTATTACAGTATAGCCATTTCTTTGTTGCGCCTCCTCCCAGTTAAGCTCACTGACTCAGGAAATGCACTGCAGTGCAATACAATACTGGATATTTCGTAATGATGTGCAAACAGAGAGAGAGAGAGAGAGAGAGAGAGAGAGAGAGAGAGAGAGAGAGGGAATTGTAGGAGCCGTTGTAAAACCTACCTGTAACAGAGAAAAAGAGAGAGAGAGAGAGGGGGGGGGGAAGAAGGAAGAGAGAGGGAGAGAATTGTAGCACCACTTGTAAAACTTAACCTATAAGAGAGAGAGAGAGAGTTGTAGCACCACTTGTAAAACTTAACCTATAAGAGAGAGAGAGAGAATTGTAGTAGCACTTGTAAAACTTAACCTATAAGAGAGAGAAAGAGAGAGAGAGAATTGTAGCAGCACTTGCAAACTTAACCTATGAGAGAGAGAGAGAGAGAGAGAGAGAGAGAGAGAGAGAGAGAGAGAGAGAGAGAGAGAGAGAGAGAGACGTGAAGCATTGTGAAATCGCAACTGGAAGTTCACAGATACTTAAAAAGAGTTATTATTGTGGTTTGACCGAGTCCTTGTTTCTTCTCGACGATTATAGAGAGGGAGAGAGAGGGAAGTTTCTTGGTTAAGTAACTACACGGAAGCCATCTTAGAATGTCATAGGAAAAAATTATTACTTTTATTATTAAACTGAAGAACATCAGAGATGGAGAAAAAATGCATGAAATTGACTTTGTTAGGATGTTTCGCCTCTTATTGTCATTACTATGAATTATTATTGTATAATACCATTATTATTATTATTATTATTATTATTATTATTATTATTATTATTATTATTATTATTAAGGAAAGAATCAGGAGAAAAAATGGCAAAGATTTCGAAATCTGGGTTATTTCCTACTTCAGAAGTGGCGTTAGTATTAAAGGATTTGCAAGCGCTTCGAGACGGGATATTTTTCTCTCTATCTCTCACATACCTCAACACATATACACATACATATATATATATATATATATATATATATATATATATATATATATATATATATATATATATATATAATTTCCGCATTTTGAGTTTCTATGGGCTTCCTTATATTTTATATATATATATATATATATATATATATATATATATATATATATATATATATATATATATATATATATATATATATATATATATAAATACAAGGGAGCCGCTCTTAGAAAACTCAAAATTGTGGAAAATATAGGCTATATTTCAGAGACCAAACTGTCTCTCTCCTCAGGCAAATAGTGAATGAGGAAAAGTTACAGAAAAGCGGTATTTATACCAGAAGATCCATAGGTCAGCTGATTATGCTTCAACAGAAAATATTTCACAGTCATATATATATATATATATATATATATATATATATATATATATATATATATATATATATATATATATATATATATATATATATATATATATGTCAGTCTACAGTTAGCTGCTTAGTGCCATGGTTATAAAGAATACTGACTGACCTCAATGTTCCAAAGAAATGCTAATGTTTGAGAAATTCATGCACTACTACAGAAAGTCTACAGGGCTACAGAATCTCACGTTAACTTAACAAGTGGCGTAGCTGAAACGCAGTTATACAAATTAGAGAACGCTGATCATTTGATGAAGTGACGCTAAGTACTTGAGCGTCACGAACAGCGAGTTTTGACGATGGAGTCAATTAATCAATCGCGCTAATCCTACGGCGACTGTTCCCACAACAGACGATTACTGTGGTTAGCAAAAGGGGTCCTTGAAGTGTGGGAATTTCGACGAAAATCTACCCCCGCAGGGGAGTAGTGGCGTCGGTGCACATCACGCGGTGAACTGTAGGCATTACTTGAGGTTCTTTGCATCGTCCCTTCCTTAGGCCCCTAGCTGGTAGAACCCCTTTCATTCCTTTTGCTGTACCTCCATTCATATTCTTTCTTCCGTCTGACTTTCCTCGGACCTTTGCTAACAAGTGTTGCATAGTGCAACTGCGAGGTTTTCCTCCTGTTACACCTTTCAGACCTTTTTACTCTAAGTTTCTCTTTCATAGGTCCCAGGGCTTGGCCTTTTAGCCTAAATTCTTTATTCTAAATTGCTAGTTGCAACCACTTGCGTTCCTTTGACTGTACCTCCGTTCATATTATCTTTCTTCCATCGTACTTTCCTTTTCACAAACAAGTTTTTTCTTTTAAGTATTCAAAGTACAGTAAGAATGACACTTTTCTTTTACATGGTCCCCCCCCCAGATTTGTTTTCTAACCATTAGGCATGCAGTAAAGGACTCTCTCTCTCTCTGAATTAAAACATATTTCCCTAGGTGCAGATGCCAAACTTGTCAAGAAATAAATTTTAATGATTTCTTAGAGAGAGAGAGAGAGAGAGAGAGAGAGAGAGAGAGAGAGAGAGAGAGAGAGAGAGAGAGAGAATAAACTACACTTGTGGTAGTAAACTGATTTTTCCATTCCTTCTCTGTATAGCCAAAACAAACTTGAGAGAGAGAGAGAGAGAGAGAGAGAGAGAGAGAGAGAGAGAGAGTCACACTTATAAAACCATTCTCGAAGGCATAAACGAAATTACATCGCAAGTCCTTGTTTGTACAGCCAAAACAATCTTCAGAGAGAGAGAGAGAGAGAGAGAGAGAGAGAGAGAGAGAGAGAGAGAGAGAGAGAGAGAATGACATCTGGGTGTAAACTGAATTTCCCTTTCACATGTAAGACAATCCCCGACGATATAGTAAATGAATTTACATCGTAAGTCCTTCTCTGCACAGCCGAAGCAAACAGCCTCGATCGCCAGATAGAACAGCGCATGCGCGGATGCTTAACATCACGCCAGTTCTTGCGAGTGATATATGATCTAGTCTCTTTTATCTCTCATTCCCCTCGGTCACCGCTTGGTGTCGGATGCTGAGTGAAGTAATGGAGTGTAGATGACGCGATTGTTCAGTTCGGGTAGGTGTGGTTTCAGGAATAGACATATATATATATATATATATATATATATATATATATATATATATATATATATATATATATATATATATATATATATATATATATATATGTGTATATATATACTGTATGTGTATATGTGTGTGTGTGTATATTATATGTATATGTATATGTGTGTATATATATGTATATATATATATATATATATATATATATATATATATATATATATATATATATATATATATATATATATATATATATATATATATATATATATATATATATATATATATATATATATAGAGAGAGAGAGAGAGAGAGAGAGAGAGAGAGAGAGAGAGAGAGAGAGATATTAAAGTAAGCCTCAAGTAAGGTGCCAGCGTTTCTCCCATAGAAAATATGTTATTTTAGTCACTAATGATATTGAATTTACTTCGCTTGATATTCCACGTTATACAATTTTTTTTTTAGTAAAATAAAATGTTTTCCTGAATAGTAAGCAATTATTAGCTACCGACATATTAAAATATATTTCTATGGAGATTCTTCATTCCTGTTAGTTCTTCACTGGATGGGTCGATATCGTACTCGCCTAGCACTCTCCTAGGCCCGCGTTCGATTCTCCGGCCGGCCACTGAAGAATTAGAGGAATTTACTTCTGGTGTTAGAAATTCATTTCTCGGTATAATGTGGTTCAGATTCCACAGTAAGCTGTAGGTCCCGTTGCTAGGTAACCAATTGGTCCTTAGCCACGTAAAATGAGTCTAATCCTTCGGGCCAGCCCTAGGAGAGCTGTTAATCAGCTCAGTGGTCAGGTTAAACTAAGGTATACTTAACCTTTCTTCATTCCTGTGCTAGGTTAGTCTATAATTAGCGACAGCATTTAAGCCAGGCTGCTGAAATTCAAGAGTTTGACACCCTCCCCTCCCTAACCATTCTCACTCCTCCCCTACCCCTCCCTCAACCGCCCCTCTTTCTCCGGAGACTCAGGTCATGCTTATGAATAATCTGACCTCCCTGATGTAAACATGCAAATTTGGGTACCCTAAACGTGCGCTTTTCACCACGTAAATCAACGGGTGGGCCAAAAAGGTCATGAAAGTTCACACCCGTTCTTTTTCGTCCGCTTCTATTAAGCGAAGTTATCAGAAATCATTAAATTCATGAAAGAACAGTAAAAAAAAAAAACGGAAATGTCCAAATTTCCGTTGCGCTAATGAGAGGGACCGTAAGCTTCTCTTGCAGATTTGCAGGAAGTCGTTCTTTCTTCATATCCGCTTTGCAGAGCTGATGCCATTGTATAGAAATAGCCATGAGATAGGGTAGATTTTAGTGGTATTCATATACGTATGCTTCTTTGTCATTTTCCTATTTCTCCGGATTTAAATAGAAAAAATAAAATAAGTTCTGTATTGCTAAGAAGTTTCATCATTCAGATTACGCAGCGTTTCCCGTGCAGTTTTTTTTTCTCATGAAGCTTCATCCTATTAAGAAAGAATTTCTTTTGAAATCGTTAATGTCAGTAGCAAGATTCGCGCTAACCTTACGGCAACTAGAGTTTAATTTACAAAACCGTTTGGACTTGAAGAATACTAGTAACTAAACCGCTTTATCAATTTTAAGTAGCCCAATTTTTAGTTTTTTTTTTCTTCCCTAAATTTCGACAAATCATTTCGCCAGTTTTTTTTCACGTAAATTATTACGCCTTTGCAGATCAGAGCTAGCATTATATTCAGATTATTTATGGAGTAAAAATATCTGTTCTGTGACACCTGGACGCATGCAAGTATGACCTAATATCTTGAACAATTCAGGATATAGTTATCAGTGGTGTACATCTCTCTCTCTCTCTCTCTCTCTCTCTCTCTCTCTCTCTCTCTCTCTCTCTCTCTCTCTCTCTCTCTCTCTCTCTCAGAAGACGTAACACCTGACAGTATTACCCTCCTGCACATGGTGCAGATTAAAAGTGAGACGCCCTTGCACACACACACACACACACACACACACACACACATATATATATATATATATATATATATATATATATATATATATATATATATATATATATATATATATATATATATATATATATATATATATATATATATATATATATATATATATATATATGCGTCGGGAGTAGATCGCGCGACGGGGTAGGGATTTCTGAAGAGCTGAATCCCATCCCTCCCCTCTCCCCCCTCTCTCCTCCTCCCCTCTGCCAAGTCTTTGCTGGTTAACATACCAACCTCCCGCTGTTTAAAACGAGTTAAGTTAGTTTGATGGCGATTGCGTCGTCTTTTCTTACCTTCTTTTTTTTCTTGTTTTTGTTCTTTTTTTCTTGTCCGTCTCGTTACGAATGCAGTTTGGCCAGTAGCGAATTCATTATTAGACCCTTAATACCTCGTATTTAGATCAAGAAGTTTATCTTTTATTATTATTTATAGTAAGCTTTAATTAATCTCGTTATCAGAATTGCATCGTGTCAACCTGCGTATCAGTCCTTTTGACGTTAATCAGCTGATTCTCTTCACGTTTACGATCTGTCAAATTGGAACGCGCGCGCGCGCGTGTGTGAGATTTGGCGTCGTTTGTGTGGTCTCAATTAGATTTACACGTTTATTTATGTAACGTAAGTCTTTTTTTTTTTTTTTTTTTTTTGCTGAGGATTTCCGGTGAATTTGGTACTTTGTAACATAACTGACAGCGGCAAGGTATGGTCGGTAATGAACTATTATTCTCTACAATAACTTTCCATATGAGTTGTTATATAAATTATAATCTTTCAACATTTCACTTTTAACCTTTTTCTCTGGTAGGAGACGAAGAAACTTTGTGATGATTTAGAATTACTTTAAAAACCGTATTTTGTCAAGCAAAAGAAAAGAAATAGAAATGCTTCATTGCATATAGTCATTTAGAAGTCACGAAGAAGTCTGTTTTTTTAATTTAAAAAAAAAAATTGCGTTTTTAGTTACAATCGTATTAAACACTTGCTTTTCAAACTACTTATACCGAAGAAAAAAAAGTGTTTAATAATCACTTAAATACTGAAGATACTACAAAATAAAAGTGCATCTGTAATACCAATCGTATGAATGCTTGCTTTTTAAAATTATAAAAAGGAAAAAAGTGTTAAATAATCATTTAATAAAAACTAAAAAAAAAAAAAATAAAATTTTTGAACTTTACCAAGTTAATTCATCATCAGAGTATTTATCAAGACGAACTAGCGAAGACTACGAGA
>NC_089790.1:17782500-17792500 GCF_040412425.1 Macrobrachium rosenbergii
ATGTCAGGCGACCTCTAGTGGAATTGTAGAGGGTGTTATCAGGTACGAGATGAAGCGAGATAGTTATATACAAAGATCTCTCTCTCTCTCTCTCTCTCTCTCTCTCTCTCTCTCTCTCTCTCTCTCTCTCTCTCTCTCTCTCTGACTACTTTCTCCGTAATATGCTATGAAGCGGCCTTTGGTGGAATTATACAGGGTGTCGCCGGGTACAAGATTAATCGAGGCTATCTCTGTATCAGAGAGAGAGAGAGAGAGAGAGAGAGGTGTCATGCAAGATTTCCCCATTTTCCATGCTTTCCGTCCTGGGGAAATATGATAGCTGATGACGCGTATGCTGCTGGTAGGGCGAGCAGTAACGCCTGTGCTTTTCTCTCTTTTTAAAAGGATAAATCAGCGATTACTCATTTTGATTGCATTTATTTTTTTGTTGAATTCTGTTTGTATCTTATTATTGAATTTTCTTTCCATCCGCCTGTCTGTCTGTCTATCTATCCATCCATCTATCTGTCAAGAGAACCCATATTTCATATTGTTTTCGTAGATATATGAAGTACTCAACTTCAATAGACCTTTTATAAGAGATAATTGGTTTTCGTACGAAATATTATTATATTTTCGGAAATAAGTGTTATTACATTCCATTTTTATACTAGAATGGATTCAGTCTCGCAGGAAGTAAGTTAGAAACATACATAATTACTCCGGCGAACTTGCATAGAAAAAAAGAAAAAGAAAATCACCGGGTCACTCGCAAAACCACCTTCTCTCTCTCTCTCTCTCTCTCTCTCTCTCTCTCTCTCTCTCTCTCTCTCTCTCTCTCTCTTCCAAAACATACAAAATAATAAGTATATCAGTGGGCCATTCACAAAACCACCCCCTACTCTCTCTCTCTCTCTCTCTCTCTCTCTCTCTCTCTCTCTCTCTCTCTCTCTCTCTCTCTCTCTCTCTTCCAAAGCATATAAAATAATAAATATATCAGTGGGCCATTCACAAAACTCTCTCTCTCTCTCTCTCTCTCTCTCTCTCTCTCTCTCTCTCTCTCTCTCTCTCTCTCTCTCTCTCTTCCAAAACATACAAAATAATAAATATATCACAGGGCCATTCACAAAACCACTCCCCTACTCTCTCTCTCTCTCTCTCTCTCTCTCTCTCTCTCTCTCTCTCTCTCTCTCTCTCTCTCTCTCTCTCTCTCTCTCTCTCAAGAACGAGTTAGACCCTAAAAGCAGTGGCCAGTCGAATCATGTGATGGTCAACGTGATACTTGTTTGTATTTCTTTGTCAGAGTTTTTTTGTTGTTTTTGCTAATTTCCATACTGAACCACGGGGAGTCGTTTTTGGCATTAATTTTTAAAAGCTTCTCCTTGTCAACGTCCGTTGTAAGTGGAATTATAAGTGGAGCAAAGTTTTAGAAGATTTGGTGATTCTAAGGCGCGTCTAGATAGTGTAAATGTGTTAGTGTATGTTTTCAAGTTTGGACGTTGTTTTGGCTAAAACATGAGTACATACTAACTCTCTCTCTCTCTCTCTCTCTCTCTCTCTCTCTCTCTCTCTCTCTCTCTCTCTCTATATATATATATATATATATATATATATATGTATATATAATATATATATGTATATAATATACACAATATATGTATATTATATATATGTGTGTGTATATGTATATATATATATATATTGTGTGTGTGTTTGTATTTAAATCAATACAATTCCATTCAAGTATATCCTGCTCGCCACAGTAATCTTGTACAGCGAATATCTCGCATACTCTCACATACTTATCTTTCCTCTTCTTCCTATAAGTTACGTAGTTTATCGATGTGATATTAGAAAAGTATTAATCCATTTAAGCAATTATTTGATAAATACATATATAAATAAATTCAACAGTTCAGTATTAAAACAGTTGCTATTTTCGAGAGTATGGACACACTTCCTCCCAGATTCTGCGGAAGTACACCCTGACAAAAATAGCCCACAGCCCATATGGGGGTCCCATATACTTTTTTTTATAGCTTACGGAACTAGGAACTTCTGTTGGAGACTTTTTTTTTTTAGGAACTTCTATAGGGACTTTTTCTTAAGACTTTGTCGCCAGACCAGATGACCATGATTGCAGTGTGTCCAGGTAGACTCAGGTGAGATAAGGCATTGTTTTACTACCCTTCTGAATGTTTGTTGAACTGTGTTAGTTAATGTGTCAGCCCTTACGAAACTTAAATGAGTTTATGAAATATATTGAAGGTTAACGATACTTTAAATTGATGCAGAAAATGATACGTGGCGTATTTATGTTCCGAGTCAAGTTGCCTTTTTTTTTTAGGGCTAGTTGGAAGAATTATGTGAACTTTGTAAGTTGAGGGAATTCAGTTTGGTGAGGGTGACATTACTATAAAATAAGGTATTGTGTATTTCTCAGTTCTTACATGTGTACTTTATTTTAAATGTGCATAATTCATTTAACATTTTGTGTAATTAGCGGGAAGCTTACTCTCTTATGTAAGAATATTTAATTGCCTGTTGTGTTTTACAGGATAATTGTACTTTGAGGATTTCATATTATCCTTCTGATAACGTTAAACACTTACAGATTTATTACTCTATCCCATACGACAAAATGTCTACGGAATTTTTCCGAGAGTAAGACTTCATGATGCATGTCATTAAATGATTTATTCATCCACGCCCAGCGATTCACCTGATAACTGACCCCATTTCTTCAACAATTAAAAGATCAGCCAATGCTATGATTAAATTTACCTGGCCCTCTGCACGATAAAGGAATTAAGAAAAATAAATCTTTACGCCGTGGCGTCTGCATTTTTTTAATACAGGCCAACTCTGAGTTGCTTAATAATTGCAGTTTCTTACGGAAACCGGATGCAGGAAAAAATGCTGTTTTCAGTCCATGTATGTGTGTATTATTATTATTATTATTATTATTATTATTATTATTATTATTATTATTATTATTATTATTATTCAAAAGATGAAACCTATTCATATGGAACAAGCCCACCACTGGGACTATTGACTTGAAATTCTAGTATGTATATATGTATGTATGTATGTGTGTGTGCATGCATGCATGCATGCATGAACATCACTTGCTGACCTTGAGGTGTTTGTAACCTGTGTTACCAAGCAGTCTAGGTGTACGAAATTATGTACAGTCCATGTATGTGTATTTATGTGTGTATGTATGAACAGCACATGTTGACCTTGGGGGTGTCTGTCACTCTTGTTACCAAGCTGTGTAGGTGTACGTAATGATGTATTTATGTAATATGTGTAAATAGTCAGTGCCTGTCAAATCTCAGTTACCTGTCAACTTAGCGCCAGCCACTCTGTCCGAAAGATAATATGCTCTTCTCGGCCTCCATATGTAAAAGCATAAACCATCTCCCAAATTTGTTTTCCCATTAATGTAGGAAGTGTATATCTGAAAGGCACTGAATCCCGTTACCTGCTCGAAAGCAGTGACGAATGCAATTGCAGGAATATTTCCTGCAAGCACAATCTTTAGGGGCAATGACTTTGTAAACGCGGTGGTCATTGTTTGCTTTTGACCTGGTATGAATATAGTGGCTGTATCTAAGATCATGAAGTCAAATATCTGTGTGGGTGACCTTAGGTCAGGCACACAGACATTTATAATTATTTTTTTCTGTTATAATTGATTTTTATCCCTAAGAGAATAATATTGACAGAACTGAGTCATTTCAATCAAGGGCATTATTTCGTGTACCTCCTTGTCAGAATAATAGCTAAGGGAAAGCTTATATCATAGAAAAAAAAGCTATTTAAATGGACTAAATAAACGCATTTCCACAGTAGCAAGCGGAGAAAGGACCGAGTTTACCATTTGACCTAAACGTTGGTCGCCCTGTAAAAACTGGCCCTCGCAAATAAGGATCAGAACTTGAGATCCTTCGCTACTTAACGGACATTTCGAAAGGAAATGTCTTGATAGTACTCTCCCTTTCTTCAGCGAGTTCATGACCAGTGTTCTTGTGACGTTAGCTTACTGTTTAGATCTCTCTCTCTCTCTCTCTCTCTCTCTCTCTCTCTCTCTCTCTCTCTCTCTCTCTCTCTCTGAAGGTCAGCCACTCCAAGGCCGGAAGCGTGCGGTTAAAAAACAGTCCGGTCAGAAGGATATCCACGGGAGGAGGAACGGGAGGTAGGTAGGACGAAGAGACTTAAGGACGTGGCTAACCGTTTATGCAACTTTCGGGGAAATTCCTACCCATAGATGGACGTGGGACCAGGAAGCCAGATAGAAAACGGAAGCCAACAGAAAACGGAAGAGTCACAACACCCTAACGCTATATACAGTACAGTATATATACAGTGGGAACTTGTTCGTTCCCGGCCGAGTGTGGACAAAGGTCACTGGTTGGGTGTACGTTTTTTCTTCATTTTTTTATTCAGTCTCTTGCAAAAGACTCTGCAAAGTTCAAGGCTTGCAAATGTTGCATTATGCATTCTAATGGATCTGCCCTCATCCAATAACAATCTCTTCTTCTATCAAGGAAAGGAAAAACAAAAGTTGATTTAGAAGGAGCCTCTGTATCAGCAGTGATGGTCGCTGCCTTATATAATGGCATTGAAATGGATGTTTTCTTCCCGTCTTTTGATCGGGTTTCACCATTTTACGCCACGTCGTGAATTTCATGAATTTTGAGATCGTCGCTACAGTTGTGGAACTTCTTATTTTAATAACTTTCGCTTTGAGATAAGATAACTGAATTTAATAATTTATTTTTATCAGTTTTTTTTTAAATATAATCCATAATTATCTTGCTGTTCTTGTTATAATCCTCTCCTCCTTTCTGCTTGATGATAACTTCATTATTGTTATAAATATTCTCTTATGCGCTTACCTTGTTTGCTGAGTTCATAATACAAGCCTACATTTTAACGGTCTTTTCCCAGAGAGAGAGAGAGAGAGAGAGAGAGAGAGAGAGAGAGAGAGAGAGAGAGAGAGAGAGAGAGAGAGAGACCTTAAGCTTCCATATTCAGCTTAACAACAGACATAAAACGTTACGCAAACGGGCTCAGATTGGGCAAACATTTTATGCATGGATAGATTTAAAAAAAGAAAAAAGGGCCACCCGCACTACAAAAAAAAAAAAGTTAATGGCCATCGAACAAAGCAGGAAATGAGTTCAAAGCTTCTCACTCTCCACAAAGAAAAGCCAAAGCTTCTCTCTCTCCACAAAGAAAAGCTTCAGACAGAACTTGAAAAGCTTAAGTCATACGTCCGAGCAAATTATGAACACCACATGTATAGGGTTCATCTTCTGGATAATAATAATAATAATAATAATAATAATAATAATAATAATAATAATAAATTGTAAATATCGCAATTATTCCAGTACTCTGCATAATAATAATAATAATAATAATAATAATAATAATAATAATAATAATAATATAGGTATAGACCCCTCTTTTAAATATGTAATATTGAAGGTGATAGTTGCATCAGCTGCATTCAATTTATATATCGATTTCTCTATTTTTCTAGTATATTAATGGTAATAATAATAGGAATATAATAATAATAATAAACATTCTTAGTATTTCAGTGCTCTTTGAAATACCTATTCAATCATCTTCGTCTCAAAATTCCCCAATTTTTCTATCACAGGACCATTTCTCTTTCGCCTGCACCCTGTGTAGGACACTAGCCGGATCTCCTCATGAAATAGCCCCTTCGTCCATCTCGTGATCCTGCGTAAATTTGCCGAAGTTTGTGACTGTAGGAAGTTCTAGAGAATTTCTCGAGAACCTTTAGATAAGTGATTACATCACTGGTGGCCAAACATGACGAATTGGTGACAGTTGTTGCTGTCGTTATGGAAGTAGCAGGATCTGATACGTTCGTATTGTTCTCTGTCAAAATTTTACCAGAAGGGATTTCTGTGAGGTTTCATTACGAAGGACATAATTCACAACGAGTTTCTTTGTTTAGTGCTCTCTCTCCCTCTCTCCTCAGGTCCTTTGACGTGCTATAGTGAAATGAAAGAGAGGATTTCCGTATATTTGATGTATTCCTCTAAGGATCCATTTCTGCCTCTCTCTCTGTCTCTCTCTCTCTCTCTCTCTTTAAGCAAGTCCTTTTACATGTTATAATGAAATAAAAAAAAGGATTTGTGTACACTTGAGATAATCCTCTTATAATCGAGCGATGAAACTGATCTATCTCGTCCCCTCCTCCCTCTCTCTCTCTCTCTCTCTCTCTCTCTCTCTCTCTCTCTCTAAGCAAGTCCTTTTACATGTTATAATGAAATAAAAAAAAGGATTTGTGTACACTTGAGATAATCCTCTTATAATCGAGCGATGAAACTGATCTCTCTCTCTCTCTCTCTCTCTCTCTCTCTCTCTCTCTCTCTCTCTCTCTCTCTCTCTGTTAAACCCCGAACCTCATTTACTTTTCTTTTTCCATCTGTCTGAATCAAACAATCTATTTCAGGCCAGACTGTCATCCAGGTGACGGATGATGTTTTGTTCACCTCGCGTCCTCTTCAAATGACAAGAGTCACCTCTCTCGCCTTATTTGCCGCTAGGTGGAGTGCCAAGCCTTTCATACATCCTCTGCCCCCGGTAGGTCTACTACCCTTTGTAGTGGGGGGGGCGGTGCTTCCATCCCAAAACACATGTTGCTTGGAATCTTCCAATGTTCGTGCATTTTTAAACTTAGGAATGTTGTTGTTGTTTACCTTCTCGCTTAAACGGGTCACAGGTCAAGTGTTTGGAGATGCTGAATAAAGTGTTTGGTTTTTCGTGTAGGCGGTGTCATACATTTTCAGGCTCTTTATTTGTTTATCTAATAATTTGTTTATTCATTTACTCTCAAGACGATCATGCACAATTGAAGAAAGAAGAGAGAGAGAGAGAGAGAGAGAGAGAGAGAGAGAGAGAGAGAGAGAGAGAGAGAGAGAGAGAGGCCGTCGTTCCGTGCGAATTCACGTCTCCTGTTATTATATAATACTGCACATTTATCCACAGTACCTTTTTCCGCCTACGCACATGTGGTATAATTAGGAAAATGCCTCACATGTGAGGTCGGGTTTCAGAGATGCTCTCTCTCTCTCTCTCTCTCTCTCTCTCTCTCTCTCTCTCTCTCTCTCTCTCTCTCTAGAGAAAGAGAGAGAACTAGAGTCTTCGAAGCAGATCGGAAAGCGTATAACAGGTTGCCGACTTAGATTTCCTGGTTCAGAACCGGAAATGGGCCGACGAAACTGTCTCCGTGTAATGAAAAACTTTTGAGTTTGTGTGTGTGTGTGTATTGTAAACGGGTAAGCTCGCTGTCTCTCTCTCTCTCTCTCTCTCTCTCTCTCTCTCTCTCTCTCTCTCTCTCTCTCTCTCTAGCATTGGCGACCGCAGTTGACACTTAGTCTTGGAGTCGGTTGTTTTTATTGCTATCACTTCAGTCTATCTATCTATCTAACTATCTATCTATCTATCTATCTATCTATCTATCTATCTATCTATCTATCTATCTATCCATGAATAAAGGCTATACTCATGAAAATCAAACTTTCCTATTTTCTTATTTGTAAATGGAACAGGTTATTTGTTACTGGCATTTCGAGTACTATACCTGTAATCTATCCATAGTATTGGTAATATATTTTCATTGATAAAAATATTAAAAAACCGAAAACTTTCTTAAAGAAAAAATTTTCAAAGGGTACCAGGTGGCATATATTGCTTCCGTGAATATAATGCCGATGTTTAAAAAGGAGAGCAAGTCAGAGAGAACTGAATAAATAACATTAAATGATAAATGAAACAGTTATATTAATCTATACAAGCTTCAACAGTATCATGTTTAAAAAGGAGATTAAGTCAAGGAGAATTGGATAAAAAAAAATCAAACGGTGAACCAACAAACATATTAGTCAGCACGAACACAAACAGCGTAAAAAAAAAAAAAAAACCAAGGAAATGCAGCCAGCACGGCACAGCCAAAACAAACCAACCAGCTATAAGTGTCACACTTTAAAAGGAAAGGGAAGAGGGGTAGAAGCACCTATGACCTTCTGTCCACTGACCGACAGACAGACAGACAGACAGACAGACTTGCCCCATAAGGATGGTAGGACCTATTACGTTTTTCGGCGGATGTCTCGGTACTGTAAATTCATTAGCCCTTAATACCAAGGCTGGATATTGAAGGAACTATTATTAATGTTTATTTACAAATGACTGTAATTTTGTCTTTATCTGTTTTTATCTTTATTATTTTCTGTTATGAAATTGGGTAAATTATCGCAGCGTCATATTTCCAATACGAAGGATTTTGTTGCTGTTTTTGATTGAGTTGGCTTCATGTTAGCACGGGCTCTTGCTCATAGAGCAGCCCGTGAACAATATGAAGGACTGTGGGAAAAGATGTCTGTGTGTGTGTGTGTGTGTCTGTCTTCTGTATTTTGTCTGTAAGTTGCTGCTTAGAACTCACTTCCATTTAATAAAAAAAAAAAAACACTGAAATGTAAAGAACTATTACGAATCTATTTTGGTGGGACCTTTTTCAGAAATAGCTCACTCACGAATTCGGTCGTTCCCGAATTAGAAATTCGGTCTCGAGATAAAAGAAAAAGTTTTAATCAAGTTGCCGTCCCTTGTAATAACTCCATTATCTGTAGGGTTTTAGAAGGATTTAATTAACGACCACTGTTCTCTGTTATAGTCTTCTGTTCTCTTTCAATCTTCTGTTCTCTGTCACAATCTTCTGTTCTGTTGCAGTCTTCCGATTTCTGTTCCATTCTTCCGTTCTGACACGAGCTTCTGTTCTCTTTTCCAATCTTCTGTACTGACACAATCTTCTGCTCTTTGTTCCAATCTCCTGTTCTGTTACAATCTTCTGTTCTCTGTTCCAGTCTTCTGTTCTGACACAATCTTCTGCTCTCTGTTCCAACCTCCTGTTCTGTTACAATCTTCTGTTCTCTGTTCCAGTCTTCTGTTCTGACAGTCTTTTGTTCTGTTACATTCTTCCGTTCTCTGTTACAATCTTCTGTGACAGTGTTCTGTTCTCTGTTACAATCTTCTGTTCTGACACAGTCTTCTGTTCTCTGTTACAACTTCTGTTCTGTTACAGTCTTCTGTTCTCTGTTACAACCTGTTCACTGGTAAAATCTTCTGTTCTGTTACAGTGTTACAATCTTCTGCTCTCCGTTACAATCTTCTGTTCTCTGTTACAGTCTTCTGTTCTCTGTTACAGTGTTCTGTCCTCTGTTACAACCTTCTGTTCTGTTACAATGTTACAATCTTCTGTTCTCTGTTACAATCGTGTGCGCTCTGTTGCAATCTGTTTAAAAGAGTCTTCTCTTCTGTTACACTCTTCTGTTCTCGGCTGCAATTTCCTCTCCTGTTCTCTGTTCTTTCCGTTCACCCAGTGAGCAAGAGACTTGGTAAGGTTCATGAAGGCGCGTCGGTTTATTGCCGTGGTGACAATTTTTTTTTCTTTATTTTATTATTATTATTTATTTTTTTTTTTGTGTGTTTTTCCTTTAACTTGTTTACTTGTGGGAACTTCAAGGGTAACGCCACGCGCCTCGCTTCGCAACAACAACGACAGGTCGTTTGTGCAAGATGTCTTCATGCAGATACAAAAAAAAAAATAAATAAATAAAATAAAAAATCATCAAATATGCTTTTAGATTTCCGTATCTGTTTTATTAATTTTTTTTTTACATGTAGGTCAATTGGACAGATACAAAAAAAAAAATAAATCATCAGATATGTTTTGAGGTTTCCATATGTGTTTTATTAATTTTTTTTTACATATAGGTCAGTTGGAGAGTTAAAAAAAATAAATCATCAAATATGTTTTGAGATTTCCATATCTTTTTTATTAATTTTTTTTACCTGTAGATCAATTGGACAGATAAAAAAATAAATCATCAAATACGTTTTGAGATTTCCATATATGTTTTATTAATTTTTTTTCTGGATATAGGTCAATTGGACAATTAAAAAAATA
>NC_089790.1:17797500-17805000 GCF_040412425.1 Macrobrachium rosenbergii
TGAATATACATTATTTGCATGTGTATGTATCTACATTCATACACATAATTACGTCAAAGTGAAGTGTAATCTGAGTATTTTAATAACAGAAAGTGAACCTAACTTGAAAACACATAACACAGACGCGCGCACACACACACATTTGAATATGGAATCTGCCTTATATGAAGGAATATGAATATACATTATTTGTATGTGTACGTGTCAACATTCATCCATACAATTACGTGTGTGTGAAGTAAAATCTGAGCATTTTGATAAGAACACATAGCAAATGCAACAACCAACTTTCGACAGAATTTGGGACAAGAAACACCTTCCTTCCTTACCTTTGAATCTGGCCCAGTGATGGTGATCCTTCTCGGAGGACGTGACCGAGGTGCTCTGTTCGAGGTAGATGAAGGCGAAGGATCCCATCAGGACGTAAGTGACCCAGAGGACCGTCACTTTGAGTCCGCTCCTGGTCGATTTGTCCAGGCCGCATGTCTTGTCCTGTTTCGACCAGGAGGACTTGGTGGGCTTGGCGGTCTTCTCTTCTATGAGCTGCGATTTCATTTTAGAGGTTATTTTGTACCTTTATCCGTGAATTATCTTCTGATTTCACTCTATTTTCTTTTCAGTAACTCCCGCACTTACATATATACACTTGTAGGAACTATAACAATGGTTGGTTTAACCTTATCAGATGGATTCAGAGCACTATTGTTCTCCAGCCTTCCGGTGGCTAATTTACTTATAGTGGCTTTCGAACCGTAACTAATTAATGCAATTTTCTTTCGTACTTGATTGTGGGCGCTTCTGTTTGATCAGCAGGTAATACTGGTTTAGGTTTAACGTGGTTTAACGAGTTGATTACATAGCATTCCAGAAATACTCTGAAAAGAGAAAATAAATTGCAATTAGAAGTGTCACATTTCAAGTGTAGTTATAAAGCAGCGTATAACCCGGCCCTCTGCCCATTTCTGATTTAAACTACCGTCAATAATCACTCATCTCAACGTGTTAGTGATATAATTACGCCCAGACCTTTTACAGGAATAACGACATGCAGATTTTTACCGAAAAAACTTTCTAAACTCGTCTAGGAGCGTGATTCCCCGTCCTACTCAGCAGCGAGGAAGTCCCATTATAATTCACTACGCATCAGACACAATTGGGTAGTTTCCAAGAAGAAGATGACCAACCCTCGATCACATTGCAATTGAAAGTACAAAGGGTCCGAGTGAAAGGGAAGTTGGGGGGGGGGCGGTGTATAGACATTTTAGTAGGACTCTACAAATCACTGCACAGAGCTAACATTACCCAGGATTATAATTCGCTCCCTGGAAATGATGCTGTGACAATTTCCCTCAGTCTATTTCAAGTGATTGTTAATGACACTCTCCTGAGAACGGCGCTAATGGAGATCGTTTATAACTGGTGATGTACCCGTATGTTAGTACTACGTAGTTTCGTGAGCCGCCACCAGAGAAGCGCTGCTTGCAAGCCAAATCAAGAATGATGGCAACAAGGGGAAGAATCATGGCCCAGGAAATGCTAGGCCTGTGCCTGTAGATTTGAAAAGCATTTTTATTGTTTTGTCATTCTTCTAAGAATAATTTTATTCTGAATAAGGCAATATATATACACGCTTCTCTCTTCTCTCTCTCTCTCTCTCTCTCTCTCTCTCTCTCTCTCTCTCTCTCTCTCTCTCTCTCTCTCTCTATATATATATATATATATATACAGTATATATATACTATATATATGGATGTGTATATCTATATCTATATATATATATACTATGTATGTGTATCTATATCTAATAATATATATATACTATATATATCTATATCTATATATATCTCTATATGTATATATCAATCTCTATATATCTATTTATATCAATATATATATATATATATATATATATATATATACATACAGATTGATATATATAGATATAAGAGATATATACATAGATATAGATATACATATATATATATAGTATATATATATTATAGATATAGATACACATATATAGTATATATATGTAGATATAGATATATACATACATATATATAGTAGTATATATATATATATATATATATATATATATATATATATATATATATATATATATATATATATATATATATATAGAGAGAGAGAGAGAGAGAGAGAGAGAGAGAGAGAGAGAGAGAGAGAGAGAGAAAGCGTGTATATATGCCAACGCAATCTTTGTAAACATTAAACGCCATAAACGCTTCCAGATCCTTCGCGCTACGCATGAATAACAAGTGTAACGAGTCTTGAACGCATAACATCATTCATGCGTTACAGACTAGCTAGCTGACCTCGCTTTTTTTTCTGAGTCGAAGGAAATCAAGGGATCCTGAAATCAAGAAACTTTGCATTGTCCTCTCGTAACTCGATACGGATTTTGCGGATTTGCCGGTTTACCGAGCGTCGAAAGCATTCCGGTTTAGCGAACTTCGGAAGCATTCCGGTTTATCGAACGCCGGAAGCATTCCTTGTCCCGGACAGGTAAAATTGAGGGTGTATAGTTTATCAGGTGTTGGCGGGCGGTGACGGTTCACTGAACTTTGTTCTTTTGTTGGTTTTCCTTTTCTGAGAAACATCTCATATTTTTTTTATATATATTTTACATATTTCTTTATTTCATTTTCCTTTTCTAAGAAATATTTCACATATTTTTTTGTACTTTACATATTTAGTTGTTGTTTCTCTTATTCAGAGAAATATTTAGCATTTTTACATATTTTACTCGTTTCTATATTTATATTTATATATATATATATATATATATATATATATATATATATATATATATATATATATATATATATATATACATCGACCTCTTGCACCGTAGGGATTAGTCATTTAAGTGGTGGTATGTTCGGCGTCCGTTTTGTTTAAGCAGACTGCTGCTTCTGCCGCTGGTGCAGGTGTGTCCGTGTGACTGTAAATGTAGGTTGCACTCATCAGAGCTAATAATGTCAAAACATGCAAAAGAGAGAGAGAGAGAGAGGGGGGGGGTGGGGAGGAGGGAGGAAGGAAGGAGGGAGGAAAGGGTAGGTCTCTTCACCCTCACCTAGCGGTGCGAAAGGTCCAGTAGCAGTAGCAGTAGTACTTATACTTGTGGAATGAGCAATTTCTTCGAAGTAGTATTGACACTTGTGGATTGCATAATGAATCATTCCCTCGAAGGCCGTCAAACATACTCAAATGTTCAGTGACTCGGACCTAATTGGCAAATGATTAGTCAGTGCAGAGGCGAACGGGTCTGTCGGCATCTGCTAGTGATGTAATCCCAACCTATTAATATATATATGTTATTAATGTTATTAATGATCTAATGTCTTATTGAATCGATCTGTAAAGTCATTTTGGTTCCTTCTCTTGTTTTGTAGAGCTGGGACTTAGGAGTCGTTTGAAGAGGAAGTTTTAGAGGTTTTGAACGCGCTGAGGCAAAAATTGCCCCAAGTCGACGCGAGGAAAGAATTTGCATAAGTGCTTATCTCGTTTAGGCCATAAAAGTGGCGTGGTTTTGATTTGCTCTCTCTCTCTCTCTCTCTCTCTCTCTCTCTCTCTCTCTCTCTCTCTCTCTCTCTCTCTCTCTCTCTCTGTATTTTTTTGCGTTGGTTGTCTGGACATTTTCCTTGCTTTGTGTGTGGTCCTTTTTTTTTTTAGTGATGGTGAAGATAATTAAGGCGATATGATAAAGAATGTTGTTTTTCTATTTGTTTATTTTACTATCGTTGTGCTGTTGCTGTTTGGCTTAGATTAGCTAGGCCATCAAGGACCTTTGCCTAAAGCAGCGCGTAAGTGATAAGCCGTTGTAGGGAATAAAACGCCTGGTGTGGACCAGCAGATATGATGTTGTTACTTACGGAGAAACTAAGATACGTTTTTCAAGAATTTAAAACATTTAGAAGGAAATGTCTCTTAAGTTTTCTTTATCACGTAAAAAGATACCAAATTTTTGTTTTATTTCGAATGCACTACTAGCATATAATATGAATATATATATATATATATATATATATATATATATATATATATATATATATATATATATATATATACATACATACATACTGTATATATACACACACACACACGTATGATCATAAAACCCTCCCGGTGAATGAAAACAATGTCAAAATTAAACTCCATATTTTTTAAAAGATTCAAAAAATCAAACGAGACTTCATCATTTCCGTCAACATCCTGATACGAAGTAACAACCTACCCTCGTGTTAAAAAAAAAAACTATTAAATCAAAATAAAAACTATGCGTCGTTTTTTTATAAAGACACTTGCTTCACTAGCTTGCATTCCAGCGCAGTCCGCCAAACCTGTAAAGTTACAGCCTAATTTATTATTCTGGGTCAAAGTTGAAAAAAAAAAAAATTTTTCTTTCCTTAAAACCAACTAAAATGTAGTAATTTGGGTCATTAATCACGAGCACGAATAAAATTTGCAGCCTAAATGAATTTCTGGGTCAAAGTTGACAAAAAAATAAAAATAGTAAACAAAAATCTTTTCCTTAAAACCGGCCAAAATGCAGTATTCTA
This sequence comes from Macrobrachium rosenbergii, assembly GCF_040412425.1. Lineage (NCBI taxonomy): Eukaryota > Metazoa > Arthropoda > Malacostraca > Decapoda > Palaemonidae > Macrobrachium > Macrobrachium rosenbergii. The sequence continues at coordinate 17,802,084 of NC_089790.1, forward strand.
AGTCGTTAATCGCGAACATTAATAAAATTTGCAGTCTAAATGAATTTTCTGGGTGAAAGTTGACAAAAAAGAAAAACTGAGAAACAAAAATCATTTCCTTACAACCAACTAAAGTGCAGTATTTCAAGTCGTTAATCACGCACAAGAATAAAAATTTGCAGCCCAAATGAATTTTTGGGTCAAAGTTGACAAAAAAAAAAAAAAAATCAAGTAACGAAAATCTTTTCCTTAAAACCAACTCAAACGCAGTAGTTTAGTTCGTTAATCACGAACAGGAATACAAATTGGCAGTAATTAGGCAACTGACATGGCAAGAAAACGTACAATAAGAATTTCATTAAAGCTGACGCGATAATTGCTGTCTTACGCGGCGTAAGAAAACATCATTTCCATTTCATTAGCAACTTCTTAAGAAGCGGTAATTCCTCCACCTCTCCGTCGTTACAGAAACTTTTATGACTTGTGTCATGTGCTCGGGGTTCTTGTTTTGTGTTGTGTGTTCTTATCTTTCGAGAGGACCACGTTGATGAACCTCTGGATTATATTGCATAATATTGCAATATATGAACCTTCTGAATTATACTGTATAATATTGTCAGTATTATTGACAGGATCACGTTGATGAACCTCTGAATAATATTGTATAATATTGTCAGTATTATTGACAGGATCACGTTGATGAACCTCTGAATTATGTTATATAATATTGTCAGTATTACTGACAGTTAATAAGCGAAGACAGTTTTTTTTTTTATTAACAATGAGCCAGAGATGTTAAGTTATACGCCAGTCAGTCTTGCTAAGTCGATATTTAAGAATGATTAAAAGATTTCGAAGGGACTCTGATGTGTTCTATATGTTCCTTATTCCTTGGTAATTTTTAACCTTAATTATCTCGCAATGCGCTGAACGAGACTTGGGACATTATTCTAATAAGTGATAAATCACTCAGCAAAACGTAAAAGTAATTTGAGTTTAAAATAATTCTATTTTTTATCTTTGAGAGATTTTTAGACGTTCAGACGAAATGCCATGACGTAATTGAAGACGCTATCGGTAACATCAATTGTAAGTCTGTATAGATCGGAATATCGAAGTCCGTTGCGCAAATTACATTCTCAGCATTCAGAATATTTCAGATACAGGAACTATCTCAGTAACCGATCTGTTATGTGTCCTTGATTACAAAATACCTGGATTTTTTATGAAATGTGTTCAGACATTTCATGAAATCTAAGTAGGGCTCGCAGAGAGCATTTGATGTCGGCGTTTCAGTACCCGACATTTCTGGTTAATGGTGATTTGTTATTCAAGGTACTGGCACGTATTAAGATTGTAAACAGATAAATAAAGTTGTTAATGCTGTCACTGCATCGTGCAAATGGGGCCTTGAAGAAATCTTTTCACGCCTTAATCTACATTAAAGTCAAATTTATGCTCAGGTATCAGTCAGTCAGTCATTTCCTTATTTCACATTTCCTAGGTATTGGCATTGCATTAACACAGCAAAGAGCTAAATAAAGTTGTTTCTCTCGCGCAAATTGGGCCTTGAAACCTTTTAACGCCCTAATCTACATTAAAAGAGTCAAATTTATACCCAGTTATGGATCAGTCAATCATTTCCTTATTGAATAGGCATAATACAGTCACGTATTCTAATCTTGTCAGCGTTAGACACCAATCAGGAGCTTCTGTGAATCTCGCCTTACCGAATTTTGAAACGAGAGTTGCAGTGTAGCAGCAGTTAGTAGATTTCGTTCGTGGTCGTCTGATAGCTTAGAGCCACCTCGTCCTCGCTCGCCCACCTATCCCAGCTGCCGAAGAGCAACTGAGCGGCAGTCGGTATGCCCTTAAAACCGTCCTTCCTGTGAGGGGCAGGGGGCGGGAGGTGTGTGTTTTTGGGCAAGGAGGCTCACTGCATTGTAAATAGCAGCAGTTGGAGGTTGAAGTGGTTCTTCTTCTTCTTCTTCTTCTTCTTCTGTCGATTTCGTCGCTAGACACCAGTGCCTTCTATTTTTGGCTAGGGACCTCAGTGTCCCCTTGAAGGATGCCTCCACGTAAGAGCAATCTCTCGTGGCATTGGACGAACGATGTGAGATTGTGATTGGTTGGGTCAGTCTATTGGACGAATTTGGTCGTGGTGCTTGGATGTCATTGGACGGGTGTTACCTAACTTTCATTCGTATTAAATGATCCGAATGCGAGTATTGGTTTTGACATTTATTGTATGTATGCTATGCACGCATGCATACTGTATGTATTTTTAGCATACCCAATAATAGTAGACGTGATGAAAGTCGGTTGCTTGGTTCATGCTTAGGCTGTATGATTTTTTCTAATTATCTATGCTGGTTGTCTTATCTTGATTTATTTTTGCTTTACAAGGTCCTCCAAACTTCTGAAATCGCTGTTTTCAGACGCTGTGGTGAATTTACAGTAAAGATAGACCTCGGTACTTTTTTTTCATGCAGTCTTTGTAATATTCACAGTTGGTGGTAACCTTTCTGGCATTTTATTCTTCCATGATTTGAAATTCATTATACAGCCAGATCAACCGTACCTCGTTAGTGTCAACATTCAGATATCTTAATCCTGGCCTTAAGCATCTTAGTCATTATTTTTCTATATCTACCGATTTCTTCCTCTTGTTGTTTAGATAAATATTAAGTAAATAAGATTACTGTCCGATCTGTAGTTATTAAAGAATGCCATTAGTTATTCACATTGTGTGGCCGTTTAATTTTCTGACGTAAACCAGAATTCCCTGAGCGATGTGATATGAATGTATAATGACAGGGCTAATTACTATTTGATTTCAACTAATTTCCATATAAAAATTAACCTCGTGACTGACATGGGTGGAGAAGACTGATTTCATCTCTTATCACCTCTCGATCTTACAAACGTGCGTCGATGA
>NC_089790.1:17810000-17812500 GCF_040412425.1 Macrobrachium rosenbergii
TGAGTTTGGTCACCTTCATCCCTCTCATTTCATTTTGGTCTCCCGAATCTTTCCTTTGGTTTTCATGTGTCTTCCTTGCCGTCAGTACACCTCACGTGGTGCACCGTAGGCGTTACTTAAAAGATCTTTGCAGTGCCCTTTCCTTAAGCCCTAGCTGCAACTTCTTTCATTCCTTTCACTGTATCTCCGTTCGTATTCTCTTTTCTTCCGTCTAACTTTCCTCAACCCTCTCTTAGTAATTGTTTCATAATGCAGCTGCAAAATGTTTTTTCCTCGTGTTACACCTTCCAAACCTCTCTGCTCTCAGCGCTGAATGACCTCATCGTCATAGGTCCCAGCGCTTGGCCTTTGGTATAAATTCTATATTCCTTCCTTCCCTTCCTTCCTCATCCGTCGTCTGTTGCGTTTTAAGTTCCCGAACAACGAAAGTGTTCTCGGGTGCTCTTGGCAGAAACATCTGCGACGACAGCTGTCGTCGTCATTTTGGCTCAATTGGCCATGACAGCTGCAGCACAAGTGGAAGCACAAGCAAGGGAAGCACAGCCAGCAGGTAATTAGAGGTAAAGTGCGGTTTGACCCGGCCAACGCCGCATCACATGATTGTTGACAAGAACTGTATAGTGCATAATAATTTGCAGTTAACCTCTCTCTCTCTCTCTCTCTCTCTCTCTCTCTCTCTCTCTCTCTCTCTCTCTCTCTCTCTCTCTCTCTGGATGCTATTTATGGCTCGGTTTAAGGTAATGTTGCGTGCATTCATGAACAGCGCCGTGCAGTCATCTAGAAGCCCTTTGAGTATGTGTGTGTGTGTGTGTGTGAGTTTATGTATAAAGTGCACATCATCTGTGTGTGTATGTGTGGTTTATATATATATATATATATATATATATATATATATATATATATATATATATATATATATATATATATATATATATATATATGTGTGTGTGTGTGTGTAAACCAATAATAAAATCTCTGATTTTGTGTCTGTCATCAAACTGCTTAACTTTGATGACACGAATGGCCGTACCCTCAGGAAAACATCCAGGATTTAGCTCATATTACGCGTTTTATGAATTCTTGGTAATGGTAGGCCTACTCAAGCGTCTATCATCCTGCACCTTAGGATGAAAGTAAATTATTATATAACCCTGACGAGTCATAGGAAACTGATCTATGGATACTGATCTATGGAGTCATTGGCATTTGTGTCAGTTCAATCTTAAACGACTTCTTAAACTCGCGGCCTAAATTCACGCGGCTTGACGAACGAATCTACGCACCTACGCATCATCTACGCACAAGAGGTTTCTCAGAAATGCCTTACGGGAAATTTCTCTACTAGTATTGATTGGTATTCAAACCACACAAAAACATTCTGGAAAAGAGGACCTGGGGAGTGCCACTACCTGCGAATCGGATTCGACCAGTACGCAAACCGAGAAAGGGGGTCCCCACTTCAGTAATGATAATTGCAGCATTCTATGGGATGGGGGCCCCTACCATACCTCGGCAAATTACTGGTGTGCTACAGAATAAGTCTTGGCTTGCACAGGATGAGGTTCTTGGCTTAAGGGAAGGATGAATGATGATGACTCAGGCGTTTTGTTTTGTTGTTGTGGTGATGGTGGTGGTGAGGACTTTGGGAATTTTCCATTTCCTGAAGAAGTCTCTCTCTCTCTCTCTCTCTCTCTCTCTCTCTCTCTCTCTCTCTCTCTCTCTCTCTCTCTCTCTTTGGAAGTTTCCGTTTCCGGTCTCTCTCTTTCTCTCTTTAGAATAAATGTTCTGTTTACGAAATCTCTCTCTCTCTCTCTCTCTCTCTCTCTCTCTCTCTCTCACACACACACACAGATACGGAATGAATGAGATTAGAAAAAAATTGAGTAAACAAATGACTTACGAAAAAATTATAATTCATGAGGTCATATTCTCTCTCTCTCTCTCTCTCTCTCTCTCTCTCTCTCTCTCTCTCACAGATACGGAATGAACGAGTTTAGAAAAACATTGAATAAACAAAGGACTTACGAAAAAAATTATAACTTATGAGGGCATATCTCTCTCTCTCTCTCTCTCTCTCTCTCTCTCTCTCTCTCTCTCTCTCTCTCCATTTTACAAACAAGGCTATCAGTTCAATAGTAGACCCACATGAACGGAAAGTTCCACGCCCTACTTAGAACAGAACTATAACAGTATCGTTATGGTTCCCGTTACAGTAAATGGGATTAATGAAAGGGAATCGACGGAAAGGGTCGGCGTTCCTTTAGAAAGTTCCCTAGGAAAGCTCCTTCGGGGAATTCCCCTTTACTTTCACAAGAGCAGGCAGCTGTGGATGCTGGTACTTAACGCCAGTACGCACGACAGTGCGTCTTCGTCTAATGACTGCTTATTTAGCGTCGACCTTCACTTTTATGAATGCAGCTCACGCTCGCACTTGGTGAACTCGTTAAATTAGACTTGGCAAGGTAACCCGGGCTATATATATAGATAGATATATATATAT
>NC_089790.1:17817500-17820000 GCF_040412425.1 Macrobrachium rosenbergii
TCATAGCCTTATAACGTTAGTTTCCTATAGTCTACTATTCTAGTTAGACTCGGGGTTATGAATAAAAATACCCCGTCTCTTTCTCTTTATTTTTCATTTTCCTTTAAATCTGGGAGGGAATTCTACTCACAGATTCAAGGGGGCGTAGTAATCAAAAGGTAAAGAACCACTGGTTTAGGATGTAATTTAGTTAATTCAATCTCCCACGTGAGTGTATAACAAAGATTTAGAAAATAAGGCTTCCTGATTCCAGAAGCGTCTAACTTTTTACTGCATTTTTCTTAAGCTGTAATAAACTGATTCATTCATCTGCTCCAGTTCTTCGGAAAAAGATCACAGCATTAATGTCTGACTCTAATGCCTGATTCCCGTCTGTGGTGCTTAGCATTGAATAGGCTATTAAATCCGAACTTTGTTCAGCCACACGCATTCTTCCGACTTCGAAATGCTTCGTCTTCCTATGATCACGTCCCGCTTTGCTTGATGGCAAAAATCTTAATTGGCAACTTGGAGCGGACGAAGTTGCCAACGTCAGAGTTTTCGTAAGTTTTATTTACGTAACTGTTAGTAAAGAAAGCCCGCCTAATATCATTAAGTATATTTAGAGAATTTATCGTAATTAAAACGACTGCCGAAGGCGAGAACCGCGAGATTTGATATACCCAGGAGAGTGCAAGAGCTATAATGATGGCCTATAATGCCCACCACTGACTCTGTCAGATGAGATTAAGATAGCAGTGTGGCCCAGTCAGTTATACACTGCTCTGGGGGATCTAAGTAAACAGTTTAGCCGCATTGGAGGTAATGCCTCTCCTAACTCTTTCTTTCATTCCTTCTTCCCTTTTCCTCCGTTCTTTCTCGCGAGGAAACTGACACCACCGCGAGGCGAAGGAATGCAGTAGTGCCTGTCTAAGCAACGCTAGGGCCTCCGGTTTTCACGAGTCAGCGTCACTTGTACACACACACACACACACAGACACACACACAAGCACGCGTACAAAGTCCTCTCCACAGAAGGAGTGATCAGTGGCTGGGCCATATTGTTAATGGATGCAGTTTTCGACCTTGATTGAATCCGTTTCTGAGAGAGAGAGAGAGAGAGAGAGAGAGAGAGAGAGAGAGAGAGAGAGAGAGAGAGAGAGAGAGAGAGCTCTCAAATGATGGAAGAGTGATCTTATTTGTATTGTGATGAATGTCATCTTTCCTTACATAGTTTTCTTGTCCCGTTTAATACAATATTTACACTGTCCTGCTTTTTTATTTATTTAAACTATTTGCCTGTATTTAGAATGTTGACTTGTAAGAAACAGTCACTTTGAAAATTATATCCAAGCTGGGCCTATTGGTAACGAAATTTGCTCAAAGAAAATTCATGAACTACTGTATTTTGTCATCCTTTGGGAATGCCATGAAGTTTCCTGCTTAAAACTATTAATATTTACCTAGTGATTAGGAAAAAAGAAATAAGCCACGTTTCATGGGCTGATTATTTTAAGCACTGATCAATTACTACTTAATGTACAAATAATGAGGATTAAAATTGATTAAACTTGATGGTAATACTACTTCTACCAGTTATGTATTAATAGCAATGAAAAAAAGAAAATAAGAATATTTGAGTTTGTCAAAATCAATCTTCCTTGGTTAGTGATAATCTCATGTCTTCTTTGTTAGCAAAATGAAAAATTATCAGTCGGCAATTCGGCAAATTTAAATTAAGCTGTCACTTGTGAAAGAGATTAGGAGAACTAGTGTGGACCTACGGACTCTGTGCCCAACAGAAAGAGCCCGAGATGATTAGGTGGATGCAATATTCCCTCTTTCCTTTTTATGATAATTTTTAATTTGGGAGATTCAGTGTATCAAGTGTAATTCTATTTATTGCATTGTACTTGAAACTCATAAAAGTTTCTTTAAATATTTTAATTTTGTAGCTCAGAGAAATTGAGAGTTTAAGGCCCATGTTTGTGTCTACCATCAGTGTAGCGTAATTGGTAATTAAGATTTCAACATCTATAGGCCCATAAAATTGGCGCAAGAACATTACCTTGAGGCACTCCCTTAACAAATAAGAGCCGCGTTCAATCGGCTGTTGCTACCTCAGGTAACGCGCTCCGGCAGCGTTCTATTCGTTCAAGGTACGTGGCATCCGTTCCCTGCCTGACAGGCAGACCTTATGAGGATATCCATAGGATATCCTACCTAATCTAGGCGTCCAGGAGGAAAGAGGGAGGGATACTCCATTATGGAGAAGAAAGTCCCTGAAGGAGGAAGGACGCTGACTAACTGCCTCTGCGGGGACGGTCATTGATGTTCTGTGGATCTCAAATCTATTAGGGGACGTTTTCTCGCGCGTTTTCGCTTTTCTCGTTGTGTTTATTCGCTCTTTTCCTCATTAACATTAATCAATTATTGTTTAAGATTATCTTATCTCTCTAAAAATCTGGTCATCTCAGACCTGCTTTTATATTAGTTCAATCGAAAGTAGTCTTTCTCTGAG
>NC_089790.1:17825000-17830000 GCF_040412425.1 Macrobrachium rosenbergii
TTTTAGGGACAAGTCATGCATAATACGTTCCCCAGGACGTTGGTCTTTCGATCGGAGAAATTAGGCAACGTTGCGTCTTATCATTATACTTGGATGTCTGCCAACAAAAGACAGGCGCCGTAGGCACTTGAACCGCTTGAACTTCCATTGGTGAGCCGTTGTAAAGGAAAAAATCACTTTACTACTACTACTTCTTTGGTGAGCTGTTACGAAGGCAAATTTCTTCAGCTACTACTGCTAATAGTACCTGGGACTGGCTGGTAACTTCGTCATATGCGAAAGCCTATAAACGGGAGATTTAAACTTGATAGAGAGAGAGAGAGAGAGAGAGAGAGAGAGAGAGAGAGAGAGAGAGAGAGAGGCATTTCGTGGCATAAGCGGAAGCGATTACCCCAAATTCTCAAGGTGGCGAAACAAGCGTGAATTTCAGACCCACGTCTTGTAAACAAACACAGGCTTAATTCGTGGCGAGACTAGTGTCTTCTTAAGTTAAATATTCCTGATTCATGGCTGGAGATTAAAGAATTATTCAAGATCATTTAAGCTCCTTACAAGGATAGTGCCATCAATGCACACCTCACGCGGTGCACTGTAGGGATCACTCAAGGTTCCTTGCAGCGTCCCTTCCTTAGGCCCCTAGCTGCAACCCCTTTCATCCCTTTTACTGTACGTCCGTTCATATTATCATTCTTCCATCTCATTTTCCTCAACCCTCTCCTTACAATTGTGTCCTAGTGCAACTGCGAGGTTTTCCTCCTGTTACACCTTTCAGACCTTTTTACTCTCAGTTTCACTTTCACCGCTGACTGATTTCATAGGTCCCAGCGCTTGGCCTTTGCCCTAATTCTTATATATTCCAAGAACATTTATAACATACCGGAGCTAATTATTCAATACAAATTAGTTTCTAACTTAAGATCAAAGATACCCGTTTGAAGGGACGATTTTGGGACTGATAGAGAACCCCCCTCCCCCCCAAGAAAAAGAATAACCCGGATGTCAATCAAGAAATTTTGGCACTCATCCGCTAACCACCTGTCATATTGCAGGTCGTTTAATTGTAGTTTTAATAGATTCTTGTGATTCTTTCGCACGCGCTTGCGTGTGCTTGCTTGCCATAGTGTGCTCGGTGTTGAACTTCCTCCATCCAGAAGCAGTTATGTTGAAACGGAGATCTTTGTTCGTCATGCACAATTATTTTTTATCTATTTTTACCTCAAATGTGATTTTGCAATAATTTTTTATGGGAATATATATATATACATATTTTTATATATATATATATATATATATATATATATATATATGTATATATATATATATGGCTTTTTTTTTTTATCACACCGTGATTTATATACGATCATGAAGCTACAAATATCGCTTAATATCAAATCCACGCTACCTCGGGAATATCCCCGATGGGGAATTATCACCGAAGGGGAATTTATAAGTGATAAATGGACGGGCACTGAGGAGCGTGGATTTGATATTAATAATTCGCCATCGATATTTTGTATTTTATGATCGTATATATATATATATATATATATATATATATATATATATATATATATATATATATATATATATATATATATATATATATATATATATATATATAATTGTAACAGCCATAATGCCCTCTTAACTTCTCGAATTCTTCGCCCTTTTTGGATACGCTTGTTACTACAAAGCCTTAAGATCCATGTGCAAGAAATATGGACAAGTGCATCCAAAAAACCGGGTTCCATAATCACAAGAAGTCGCGCAGAAGTTAAGAGGGCATTGTGACTATTACAGTTACATATTATCTGGTAAAAGTGAACGGTTGATTCTACATATATATATATTCTTGTATATATATATATATATATATATATATATATATATATATATATATATATATATATATATAATATCTTTTAAATGTTCTTTATTATTCATTATTCTTTAACTTAAGTATTTACATCATGCCTATTTTGACCTCACATATTTTATGTAAGCACACACACACACACACACACATATATATATATATATATATATATATATATATATATATATATATCTTTAAATATATTTATTATTCATTATTATTTATATGTATTTATATATATTTTATATATGTTTATATATATACACATATATATATACATATATATATATATATATACATATATATATATATATATATATATATATATATATATATATATATATATATATATATATATATATATATATATATATATATATATGCATATAAGCTTGGCAGCTACTACCTTCCATATCAAAAGCATTCATAAAGGTTATCACACGACCTTTACACCAAACTATGGGTCAATTAATCACATCAATCTCGGGAGTGTCATACTCTCTGATAAAAATAGTGGACCTCCGTAAGATAAGGGAATTATGGTGACTCTTGAAGCTGCCAGAGACAGGACATGTCATTTTGTAAGTCCACGTACTATATTGATTATTATTATTATTATTATTATTATTATTATTATTATTATTATTATTATTATTATTATTATTATTATTATTATTGCTGTTGTCGTCTTGGTGTGAAGATTACACAGAATAATATTTACAGGTTTGATTTTATTTTACAGAATAATACTTCTTGATTTAATTTTGTGACCTTTATAAATATTATTCTCTGTAAGGTCAAAATATTAAATCTATATATATTATTTAGTGTAAGGGTCATAAAATAAAAAGCTATAAATATTATTGTGTGTAAGGTCATAAAATTAAATACAGAAATATTCTTTATAATAAAATTCAATCTATAAATATTGTTCTGTGTAAGGTCATAAAATTAAATACAGAAATATAATTCGTTATAATAAAATAAAATCTAGAAATATTATTCTGAATAATATTTCTAGATTTTATTTTATTATAACGAATTATATTTCTGTATTTAATTTTATGACCTTACACAGAACAATATTTATAGATTGAATTTTATTATAAAGACTAATATTTCTGTATTTAATTTATAATATTTATAGCTTTTTATTTTATGACCCTTACACTAAATAATATATATAGATTTAATATTTTGACCTTACAGAGAATAATATTTATAAAGTTAAATTTACGATCTTACACAGACTAACATTTATACACTTAACACTTTATCACCCTCAGAATGGAGATTATTATTTTTTTCCTGGGTTTACAAAACAGCGCAATATATTTTACCGGGAAACAACTGTCACTTGATCTACATTTCATCTAAAATCGGGATCAATGATTCTGGGTCATTATGAAGACTCTTGAAAAGTTTAAAGTTTTGAGATAAGGAATTCTGCCGTGCCAGCAAAGTTGTAAACGCCGTGATAACAGATAAAAAAAAAAAGTAAAAAAAACAGGCTCAAATCCGGAGCATTATGAAATGTGCAGGATTTCAGAGGCCAAGTCAACCAGTTCGTCTTTTGGATATGTTTATATAACAGGGAGAAAACGGTAGCAATAATTCACTGGGACATTTTTCTCCTATAAACAATTGGGTGGTGGATCTTCGTTGATCTTTTATCAATAATAATAATAACAATAATAATAATAATAATAAAGTCCAAGAATAACTCAATAGGGTATTTTTCTCCTATAGTCAATTAGATTGTGAATCTTCGACTCTTCATCAGTAATAATAATAATAATAATAATAATAATAATAATAATAATAATAATAATAATAATTCATCGTTCAAGATTCAGTAGAAACCAATTTTAACGGTAATTGTTGTAATGATGTCATTTAAAACACAAAATCAGTATCAACTCTCAATGCAAAAAACTGAGGAGACGAAAACTATGTATACGCTTGAGAATTTCTACCTCGGTGTATGTAAGTATATGTATTTATTTATGTATGTGTATATATGCATGTATGTATAGGTGATGATTTCGTACATGTCAAGGACAGTTGGGTGTTTTAGGAAACTGCAAAACCTCGCAAAGATTAACAGCAATATAAAAATGATAAAAATCAGGTCAATTTAACTTACGTTATGAACAATATGGATTTTCTTTAACTCTGTATATATAAAAATCATAAGATTCGCGGTGAATTTCTTTCGCGAAGGATTGGTGGAACTCGAAGTCTTTACTGTAGCCATCAGGTAATAAAAATTCAAGGATACTGTATGGGGCCCTAGAAAAGAAGGTCCCAGCTCTGACCAACCCGTCCAACGCTTAGTATAGCTGCTTTTCACGTTAAAAATCGAAAAATTCTATGAGAATCTCGACCGTCTTAATAGTTTGCTCTCTGTTAAAACGTTTAAAATCACTGCTTTGTGTGAAATCGAAAAAATCTATAATTTCGAACGTCTTAATCGTTTGTTATCTATTAGAGCGTTTATATTAGGGTTCCTACCTTGCCTCAAAAAAAAAAAAAAGTGAATTTAGAACGTCTTAAGCGTTTGTGCAATATTATTTTTTTTTTTTTATCTTGAATAAACAGTGACGCCCGTAAACATTGGTTTAAAATGCTTCTTGTTCCTCTTTACCTGTGGTTGCGAGAGGAATACCTGTAATTTAGTCGCTTCCGGGAAGCAAATTCCTGAGATGTTTGCTAGTATTGCACCAGCTCCGGTTATTTTTGCCATGCCTCTAGGTTAGGTTAGGTTAGGTTGGGTTAGCTTAGGTTAGGTTAGAGTAGTGCCCGAAGAAAAATTTGGATGTGGGAAACACAATGAGATTGCTTACAAGAAAATTCTATGGTTAGGTTTTAAGACATGGCGTCCAGCTTTTTTTCACGGAAAGGTCTCGGTACTCGGTTACATCTGGTGAATATGCTTCCGGGAAAGGGTTCTTGAAAATTGTTGAGAGGTTATGCGACAGTGTAAACACCTTGATGTCTCCAAGGCTGAGAATGATTTAATGTGGGTATTAAGAGTTGGGAATATGATAATGGCTGGCGTCAGTACGAGTGCATGCAGTTGAACTGAGTCTTTACGTCTGTCTGTTGATTATCCTTTTTCTTA
>NC_089790.1:17835000-17862500 GCF_040412425.1 Macrobrachium rosenbergii
AATTGGAAATAGATGTGAATTTCTCTCTCTCTCTCTCTCTCTCTCTCTCTCTCTCTCTCTCTCTCTCTCTCTCTCTCTCTCTCTCTGTGTGTGTGTGTGTGTGAAAAAGTTTTGCAAAACTGCATATGCTAACCAATGTAAATTGTAAACAGATTTTAATTTCTCTCTCTCTCTCTCTCTCTCTCTATGAAAAATTTTTGTAAAACTGCATATGCCTAACCACTGTAAATTGGAAATAGACTTTAATCTCTCTCTCTCTCTCTCTCTCTCTCTCGATGTGCATGTCTTTGTGTATGTAACTCACAATAAAAACAAAGTTTTGTCTGTGCTGGGTACAGTATCATTTTAAACTGGATTCCCATTTTGTGTTGCTTTCGCTAGAGAATATATTTCCCTTGTCCTGTGGTAATGCTTTAAGAAATTATTAAAATTGTTACGTTTTTAGATTATAAAAAAAAAAAAACATTACTTTGCCAAACGGATTGGGAGCGTCACCACCTATAAAAGAAAAAAATAGAATTATATGAATGATTATTTGACCCGCCGGTGGAAGGATTTTAAACATCCGTTAATAAGTGACGCTACAAGAGAGAGAGAGAGAGAGAGAGAGAGAGAGAGAGAGAGAGAGAGAGAGAGAGAATTCAAATTTATTTGCAATTTACATCGATTATTCATATACAGTTTTATAACACTAACAACAACAGCAAATTTTCACACACACAGAGAGAGAGAGAGAGAGAGAGAGAGAGAAGAGAGAGAGAGAGAGAGAGAGAGTTAGCAAGCACGACCCGGCCAGTGAAATCTTAAATGAAGCGTTTCAGCAGGTAGTTCGTTCTCCGACCCAAGACGAACGAAGGGCAGAGAAAATCCCACACGGTGACCGTAACTGGGTTGAACCGGTCTGACCGTCTGTCTCTCTCCTCACGAGAGAGTCTGGCTGCTGCTTTGGTCGTGTTCATTTGCAGCCTCGGGAATATACTACGTTCTCGGTCACAGGATGCTGTACAGATGCTGCTTCACTTGCTGCTGGAGATAAGACCACTCGTAAAGCATTCGACGTCGACTCGAAAAGTAAAGGATTACTAGAGTACAGTGTTATCAAGGGAACGTATGCGACATGGGCTCGACAGGTATTCGACGTGGACTTGACAAGTATTCGACGTGGACTTGACAAGTATTCGACGTCGATTCGAAAAGTAGTCGACGTGGACTTGAAAAGTATTCGAGGTACTCGACAAATATTTGACGTGGACGATAATAGTATTCGACATGGACTCAATAAGTATTTGATGGGGGCGCTAATAGTATTCGATGTGGACTCGAAAAGTATTCGAAGTCAACTCGACAAGTATTCGAAGTAATCGACAAGTATTTGACGTGGACGCTAATAGTATTCGACGTCGACTCGATAAGCATTCGGCGTCGACCCGATAAGTATCGGCGTCGACTCGAAAAGTATTCGATGTCGACAAGTATTCGACGTGGATCCTTCTGTTTTAACACGAGTTGTGCGTTCGCTCGTCATGGAAGCGATTGCTTCGTGATGGTTTTCTTTTTGGTCTCTGATTGACAGGTGATAAAAGTATGGCAGAATTAGATGTTTTGCAAAATTATATGATTTGCAAAAGACCTTCTCTCTCTCTCTCTCTCTCTCTCTCTCTCTCTCTCTCTCTCTCTCTCTCATAAGAAAGGATTTGTTATTTTCTAAAACGTGTTTTTGCATCCTTCATTCACAGGTGAAACAAATCAGACAGATTTAGGATACTTTCCGCCGAAGGATATGTTTTGCAAAAGACCTTGTTTTTACTGTTTAGGATACTTTCTGCAAAAGGATATATGTTGCAGTAGAGCATATTGTTTTATTCGCGTGAGAAAGGATACGTAATTTTTTGTTATAAAACACGTTTTTGTATCCACTAAATTCTTGTCTCAGGATCAGTACAGGTAGGTAATGCAGAACATTATATGTAAAAATTCTGTTCGTAATAATTTTTCCTATGTCGTAGATATCATTCCGCTTTTTAAAGCTTAAGATCATCGTTGTATCACGTAGCATAATTTCATTATTGCAATGCATTTAGAATGATTCATGTCGTCATACATTTTGTACCTGTTCATCAGCATTTTCCAGTCCAATTTCGACAGCAGATCTCACGCTACTGGTCTTTGTGTCCTTGGGGATAAAAAAAAAAGAATCCTACCATCCTGAGTGGTGAATCTATTCTCTCGTCAATCCTAAGAGCCCTTCTATCCTAATTGGAAAGGATATTGCATTCAGGATTCCTGTATTTAGTACTTCTGTATTCAAGGAAGCCCAGTAGGTTTCTTTCGGGCGACTGGAGTTGTGGAAATGTCCAGAGGTTGACTCATGGAATTGATTTCTTTGTTGGGGGATCCGTAATATTACCTGTTCATTTTTTCCTGGTATTTGACATTATTTTGGGCACTTACACGTCACTCCTTCCTTTGTGTCGCCGAGATTGGAATATAAAATTTTAGGCCAAGGATAAGCGCTGGGACCTATGGGGTCATTCAGCACAATTGTTAGGAGAGGTTGAGGAAAGTAAGATGGCAGAAAGAGAAAATGAACGGAGGTACGGTTAAAGGAATGAAAGAGGTTGTATCTAGGGGCCCAAGAAAGGAACGCTGCCAAGAATAATAAGCAATGCCTACAGTGTACCGCGTAAGGTACACTGACATCACTACCCCGTTGTAAAGTATGCAATTTTCACTCACAACGAAAAGGAGAATTCTAGCCCGGAAGCTTACTCTGCAATTGGAAATTCTTCTCGGTCAACCGTATAAATCTCCTGTCCTCAGCTTTGGTTGATGCAATTTTACGTGTGCCATCATATTTTCTAAACTTGATTACTCTTCATCCACGGTTTTGCTGTAATATATATTTATTTTGGTCTTCGCGTGGGCCGAATCGTATTTTAAAGCTTCAACTCAGCTGTGTTGCTCAAAAGCTCTCGGGCAATCGGTCTCCTAGTCTCGTTCTTGCTGGTGGTGTGAATCACCGGATACCGGTACCGAATGTTTTTTTTTTTTTTTTCATCTAAATTATCCTAAATCTGATAAGAGGAAACTGATCACGAGTGGAACAGTAAAAGGAATCACGATAGTCATTTAACAGATGTGTACTGAGTGGCTGGTAAGATTAAACACATGAGAGAATGAAAAAGAAACCTAGTTTACAATATATAAATATATATATATATATATATATATATATATATATATATATATATATATATATATATATATATATATATAAATATATATATATATATATATATATATATATATATATATATATAATTCTTCTTTTAACGTGCTTTTTTCCCATTTATATGGGGTAAGCACGATGCCGTCTTTTTGAAGGACTTTGATTTGGGTTTGGGGTAGACTTTCTAGTCTCCATCGGCTGCCCTGCCTGTCATCGCTTAGACGCCGGTAGCGTATGTACATGTATTGTACATATATACGAGTATATATAAATATATATAAATATATATTATATATATATATATATACATATACATATATATACATACAGCAAAATGAAAAAGGAAACTGAAAAAATGGGAATAAAAGGCAGCAGGAGAATTACGAAAGTAATAACATTGAAAAAGAGCATTTCCGGAAAGGGAATGGAACCTCCATATGTAGGAAAAGATAATGACAAAAATTTATTATTATTGTTATTATTATTATTATTATTATTATTATTATTATTATTATTATTATTATTATTATTATTATTATTCAGAAGATGAACCCTGTTCATATGGAACAAGCCCACCACAGGGGCCACTGACTTGAAATTCAAGCTTCAAAGAATATCATGGTGTTCATTAGAAAGAAGTAACAGAATGTAAAGGTAAAGATGAGTAATAAAAAAAAAATGAAATATCTACCGAGGGAATGAAAGCAAGTGGGAAATGACGGAGCATGAATTAGTGATAACTTGTTACACCCAGTGAACAAAGAACCAAACCGGTTTGCAACAAGAAAAAATAACAATAGGAAAATATAAAAATATGATAGCTGGCGCTTATTAGAAGGGATGACGGGTAATCAAAAAGAAGACTTATTACAAAGAGAAAAGTAGCAACAGTTAGATAAATCTTGGAAAGGACACTGGCAATGAAATAATGACATAAAGGACATTGACAATGAAGTAACAGCAAAAAGGACATTGGCAATGAAATAAAAGCAAAAAGGACATTGGCAATTAAGTAATAGCATTAAAGACATTGGCAGTGAAATAATAGCAAAAAGGACATTGGCAATGAAATAATAGCAGGAAAGACATTGCAATGAAATAGTGACAAAAAGAACATTGACAACGACAAAAAGGACATTGTCAATCAAATAATGACAAAAAGGATATTGGCAATGTCAAAAAGGACATTGTCAGTGAAATAATGACAAAAAGGATATTGGCAATGTCAAAAAGGACATTGTCAGTGAAATAATGACAAAAAGGATATTGGCAATGTCAAAAAGGACACTGTCAGTGAAATAATGACAAAAAGGAAATTGGCTATGACAAAAAGGACATTGTCAATGAAATAATGACAAAAAGAAAATTGTCAATGACAAAAAGGACATTGTCAATGAATTAATGACAAAAATAAAAATGGCAATGACAAAAAGGACATTGTCAGTGAAATAATGACAAAAAGAAAATTGTCAATGACAAAAAGGACATTGTCAATGAAATAATGACAAAAATAAAATTGGCAATGACAAAAAGGACACTGGTAAAGACAAAATTGACACTGACAGTGAAATAATAACAAAAAAGGACATTGGCAATGAAATAATAACAAAAAAGGACATTGCCAATGAACCAAATGACATTGGCAATGACAGACCCTTTCTGGAGAATGTTAAGCCAAGATCTGCAATTTCACCGGGCCATATGAACGCGTACTAAACAGGTTTAGTTCAGCTGCCTTTCGTGACGATGGCTATCTGAAGGGGAGACGAGATGCCCTTGCCATTAATCAAGGAAAGATGACAGGGCATTTTCGTTAATGGCGGTATTTCTGGCAAGTGGCGATTTGCGAGGGCTGGAAATCTTTTCTCGTTCTGTTCCGGACTCGGCAGTGGATGTATTATTATCGTATCTCGCGGAGATGGGGTTTCTCTTTTGCAGACGCCGACCCCTTGCGTGTAGCTCTTAACTTTTCCAATCGGAGTTTTAGCTTGACAGATTAGAGGTGGTCTTATATATTTTTTTTTTCTGACGGGGTTAGAAATGTCATATGTCTTATAGACGTTATTGAATTAATATTAATACACAGACATTATTATTTTTATTATTATTATTATTATTATTATTATTATTATTATTATTATTATTATTATTATTATTATTATTAGAAATGTTTGCTTTTGTAGAAATAATAGAATTATTAAAATGACTGAAAGTATTATTATTATTATTATTATTATTATTATTATTATTATTACAACAACAACAACAACAACAACAAGACCAACGACAATAATAATAATAATATAATAATAATAATAATAATAATAACAATAAAAATAATAATAATAATAATAATAATAATAATAATAATAATAATAATACTTTCAGTGGTCTTAACATTACTTCTATTATATCTAAAAGAGAGCAACTATTTCTAACCCTTTGAAGACAGCCGAATTCGCATACATCAAAGAAAAAACCAGCCCTTTAATCTGTCTGGAACAAAAAATACAAAGAAAACTCACAAATCTGAAAATTCCTTTATTTCCCACTATCCCAAAACCACTGTCGCTTTAATAAACATCTAAGCAGGAAAGAAACTGGCGCTGTTCATTAACTCCTGTTCAATGACTGCTTTCGGAATTTCCGTGGGTATGTCGGGGTAACAGGTAGATCCACCTGAAATGATCAGTTGTTCATAAATGATCAGTAAGATATTGATCATTTATGCCCTGGGTTGTTCTTATATGCTAGGGAAACTTTTCAAGCGTTAGACTGTAATCAGGCTGAGGTATTTATGAAATAAAAGTAACTACAAAAAAGGAATATTTTAGAATCCGTCATTATTATTATTATTATTATTATTATTATTATTATTATTATTATTATTATTATTATTATTATTATTATTATTATTATTGAGAAGATGACCCTTATTCACAAGGAACAAGCCACCACAGGGGGCAGTGACTTGAGATTCAAGCGTCCAATGAATATGGTGAATTATTATTATTATTATTATTATTATTATTATTATTATTCAGAGATGAACCCTATTCACATGGAACGAGCCCACCGAAGGGGCCACGACTTGAAATGCAAGCTCCCGAAGAATATGATGGTGTTCACTCGAAAGAAGGAAAACAAGTAAGAGAAGGTAAAGGGAAATCCAGGAAGAAGCGATTTCACTTATTAAAAAAAATAAATTCATGTCGGGGGAGACTGGTGGATCTGTTTCAGAAGATCAGTTGGGCATAAATGATCGGTAAGATGTTCTTAAACACCTCGGGGATTTTCGTACATTTGGGGAAAAGTTTGCACTTTTTAGACTGTAATCAGACTGAGGTATATATAAAATTAATTAATTACCGGGCAAAAAAGAAAAAAAAAAGGAATGCTATGTGGAATCCGCCAACATCGGTAAGACTCCCCGTAGGAGGGTAGTGCCATCAGTGCACCTCGTGCGGTGCACTGTAGGTATTACTTAAGGTTCTTTGCAGCGTGCCTTCGGCCCCGTAGCTGCAAACCCCTTTCGTTCCTTTTATTGTACCTCCTTTCATATTCTCTCTCCCATCTTACTTTCCACTCTCTCCTAACAATTGATGCAATGTGCAACTGCGAGGTTTTCCTCCTGTTACACCTTTCAAACCTTTTACTGTGAGTTTCCGTTTCAGCGCTGAGTGACCTTTTAGGATCCCAGGCATGGCCTTTGGCCTAAATTCTCTATTCAGTTCAATTCAGTCCGTAAGACTGAAAACACGAACTTATAAAGATGGCAACGGAAATCGGATTTCACGGCCGAGTTATTCTTCACAGCACCCGTTCTGAAGCAAGAGTTCTAGCGGACCTGCCCACCTGACTCGATTCAGGTGGGATCTCGCGATGACTAAACCTTTGGTGACCTCGGCTGACCTGTTTCATCATCACAGGTCTGCCCGCCGCTGTTTCTGAGCCTACCATGCCTACTACGGTTGTTATTCCACATCTGCATATTAGATATGAATATTCTTGGCACTTTGATATGTTAAATTTGAATATAATTACTTTTGTCAGCTGGTGACTGTTCGTAGATACTAGTAATCAGGGTGAGAGATTCTTAGTCGAAATATAAGGTTTTTGTGATAATTTTGTTTCTTACAGGCGTTTTCAATTTCATAGGATGCTATTAGATTATAGTGCATATATATAATTATGTATGTATTTATATGTATATATATATATATAAATATATACGTATTTATATATACACATAGGCTATATATATATATATATATATATATATATATATATATATATATATATATATATATGTGTGTGTGTGTGTGTGTGTGTTTGTGTGTGCCTGCGCGCGCCTGTAATTATGAGAAAATTAAACACGGCCTACCAAGCACACCAATGCCCCTATGTAATTGAACGTAACCTCGATTTAACTGCTGTTTCATGGCATCCACGGTAAACAAGTGTCTGTGGTCACAAGAAATTATTCGCTCCTTGACCTTTGACCTTTCACATCTCTTGTCATTGTACCTGTCATTGTACCTTTAGGTGAACGGCTTTGCTTGTGATGGTACGAAAGTAGGCGTCATTTCCGATAACTTCGTTAAGAATAGTATATATTAATATTTTGTGTTCCTGCTTTTATTTATTATTATTATTATTATTATTATTATTATTATTATTATTATTAAGAATATAATGGCAGTTTTATTGTTATCATCATCATTCTTGTTAAGACTTCAATGGCATTATTATTATTATTATTATTATTATTATTGTTATTATTATTATTATTATTATTATTATTATTATTATTATTATTATTAACTAAGTTTTTAGACCTATTGATTTTTTTGCTAATCATGTCGAAACAAAGAAATTACCTGAAAAGACAAAAAGAATCTTTGGAAATTTCGTAAAATGCCACAGTCTTGATAAAAAAAAAGCCGAAAACAAAAAATTAATATAGACATTTATCTTAGATTTTAATAAAAGATTGAATAGAAAAACTGAAAATGTAAATAAAAAAGTTCCATTGGTTGTAAAGGGTTTTATTCACCCAAAAGAAAGAAAGTGGAAGTTTTTTTTAAGTTAAATGTAGGTTGGCTTTCATTTAATCATCCAGAATTGATTCATTGGCTTTACGTCAAACTGACGTCAGTGGATCGACGCTTAAAGAAATAAGTTGCATGTATGTATATATGTATATATATATATATATATATATATATATATATATATATATATATATATATATATATATATATACGACGCTTAAAGAAATAAGTTGCATGTATGTATATATATATATATATATATATATATACATATGTGTATATACTGCACATATATATACTGTATACTCGTATGTATATACAGTATATATATCTACTGATAAGAACGCATATCATAAACATTCCATGCAGTCTTACGAGTACATTCACACATCCACATCATATCATTGTAAGCCTGAAATACTCTTATCTGTTAAAGAAATCATATTTTATGAGAAAGAATAATACAAAAAAAATTTCATGCAAACCTGTTTACAAACCCACTATTAAAAATCATAATATTTATTCCAGTTTAATGAATGAGGATGTTAGATTACGTAAAGAGGACCAGGTTCTTCGTCGAAGTTTAATAAAGGTCATTGAATTGAAAATATTAAAAAGAAAATCTAAAACGAAACGGAATTATCATCATGAAAGCTAAATGAGTCACAGCTGTCAACTTGGAGCGCAAGTTACCCTGGCATGCTCGCATTCCACAGACACTCTGACAGTCACTGGCTCCCAGGAAGCATTTCATTACACTATTTAAATCCTCAAAATGTAAAGAACTCAGAAAGAGACTTCCCCCTTCATTTAAAAAAAAAAAAAAAAAGCACACATCTGTATATTTAACACCCTTAAGGTTCCACTTACTATTCCAACCACACGAAGAATAAGGAGAGGCAGAAGACGATTAACAAAACGATATTTGGAACACAAACTGACGACGGTTTCTCTAGTTAGACGGCGTGTGACGCGGGCGGGAGCGTGGAGACGCGACATGCACACTCGCTGCTTGCTGCTACCACACTGAAGTGCAGCCGTGCCAAACATTGGATGACACATATGACGTCACAGGGTTCCCGTGTTAGGCTTAAACATAAACACCGATTTTCTTCTTCTTCTTTTTCTTTTTCCCGTAACTTTCGTCTTTCTTCTCGCTTTCCTTTCTTGCGTAGCCTTTGCTGAGCGAGTACGTAAGTTTGTTGTTGATGGTTATGATGAGGGAATCGTTATTCTTGGACAGTTGCCAGGAATTACAGATCAAGGAGTGATTGCGTTATTAGGGTAACTATTTTGTTGGGTAGATTGGGGACGCTCAACTCTTACATGTATTTGGTGACAGAAATTGATAGGATAGATCCTTTAGCTTTAATCTGTCTGTCTATTCGTCTTTCGCCAATAATTCTACGAAAAGTAAAAGATAATTTATATAAGACAGTATCCTCAAGGGAGTTATTGCATAGATAAGGGTGGAATACATTTTCGTTGGGAACAGAAAAAAATCAGTAAGTAAAGGTTAGTATTAATGCAAATTTCGATGCTAAATGTTTATTAAGTATAATACTTATCATTATCGATTACTTAGTAAAGCTCAAGGCCACTTCCCAGAGGTAGATGAAGGCCTTTTAAAACTCAGTCCCCCCAAAAAAAAATTATCTAACCCAAGCTTTTGCTTCAAGTCCCGACCTTTCAAACTCAGTCTCCAAAATAATATTTTAACCCAACCTTTTTCCCGAGTTCAAAACCCGTAGCCTTCACTTCAATCGAATTTACGCCTCAGGACGGCTGTCAAACTGTCCATTTTCGTTACACGGTCAATGTTTATCAGTCTCGAGTTTAGCAAGCATTCGGTTTTCTTCTCTGTGGTCAGAGAGTATTGTCAGTCTTCTTCTGCTTCAAAGAAGATTGGGGGATTTTACAGCTTTTTTCTGAATGTTCAATAATTCTTTTATTTATTTATTTATCAATTCATTTCTTTATTTATCTATATTGATCAATCTTCTGCTTCAGAAAAAATGAGGGCCCTATAACCATGTTTCTGAAATGTCCAAGAATTCTTTTAGTTTTTTATCTTTATTATTTATTTATTTATTTATTTATCAATTTATTTCTTTATTTATCTATATTTATCAATCTTCTGCGTCAGAAAAAAATGGGGGCATTAACAACCTTTTTATCTGAAATGTTTAAGAGTTCTTTTATTTATTTATTTATTTATTTATTTATTTTTTATTTATTTATTGTTCATCCCAGTTTCCATTCGTTTTCGAAATTCGACGGGACTGTGCATTCAATAACAACTTTGTTTCTTTGTCCGTTCATAAGGAATGTTTCCAAAATTTTAAATGAATTTCAATGAAATCTTTCTGAAAGGATGATTTTTTCGACCAATTACTCGCTGGGGGGATTCTGAAATAGCTTCGGATGTGGATGTAAATTCAGAGTTTTTTTTTTTATTCTTAGCTTTACGACGCAAGGTAATCTTTTTTTTTTTTTTTATTCGGATGTGGATATAAATCGGTAATTTTTTCGAACTGGATAAAAATTAAATTTTTTAATCTTAGCTTTAAGAGACAAGGTACTTTTTTTTTTTAAAAATTCGGATGTAAATTCAAAGTGTTTTTAATTCTTAGCTTTACAAGACAACTTAATCTTTTTTTTTTATTCGGATATGGATATACATTCAATTTTTCAATCTTAGCTTTACGAGACAAGGTAATCTTTTTTTTTTTTAATTCGGATATGGATGTAAATTCAAAGTATTTTTTCTTAGGTTTACGAGATACGGTAATATTTTTTTTAATCGGATACGGATTCAGTTTTTTATTCTTAGTTTTACGAGACAAGTTAATTTTTTTTTTTTAACGAGACGGTAATCTTTTAAAATTGTGGATATAAATTCAATTTTGTATTCTTAGCTTTACGAGTCAAAGTAATCTTTATTTAAATTTGGATAAATTCAATTTTGGATATAAATAATCTTTTTTAAATTTTGTATCAATTTTTAGATTTACGAGACAAGGTAATCTTTTTTAAATTCGGATGTGGATATAAATTCAATTTTGTATTCTTAGCTTTACGAGACAAGGTAATCTTTTTTTTAAATTCGGATGTGGATATGAATTCAATTTTGTATTTTGTAGCTTTACGAGACAAGGTAATCTTTTTTTAAAATTCGGATGTGGATATAAATTCAATTTTGTATTCTTAGCTTTACGAGACAAGGTAATCTTTTTTTTTTTTAATTCGGATGTGAATGTAAATTCAATTTTTTATTCTTAGCTTTACGAGATACGGTAATTTTTTTTATTCGGATGTGGATATAAATTAAATTTTTTATTCTTAGCTTTACGAGATAAGGTAATCTTTTTTTTTTTATTCTAGTATAAGAATATCTATCTTGAGGACTTTTTAAACAGAGAAATTTATTCTGAACAATCTCAAAGACAGGAATTTATTCTTGAGAGTTTCACAAATTGGGAAATAATTTTGAGACCTAAAAACATGAAAATTTCTTATTATTAGCTTCTAAAAACAGAAAATAATATTGGGAAGTGTGATTGCATTGGAAATATATTTTGATTTTTAAAAACAGTAATTTATTCTCAAGTGTTTTAAGTAGATGAAATTTTTTTATGTTTTTAAAGCTTTTAATAACAAATCCTTATGCTCTCAAATCATCAATTTCTTAAAAGCTAATAGAATAATTTTGTTTAAAATCGCAGTATTAATTTTCCGTCTTCGCAGCTTCAGAATAATTTATTTCCCTAAAGTCTGCAGGATAAATTTCACCAAACAAAGATTTCAGAAAGCCGATGCTTCAAAGCAAGGTCCTAAAAATTGTTATTTTACTATTCACGTTTTGGAACTTTTTAATAATTTCGTAATTTCCGTTGTCTTTGTCCATAGTGATCAGTCTCCTGTTTCAGAAAAAATGGATTCCACAGCCTTGTTTCCTGAAATGTTCGAAAATTCTTTTAGTTATATATTTGTTTATCAGTTTATTTATTTACTTTTCTGTTTATCAATTTATTTATTGCTTTTATATATATTAATTAATTAATTTATTTATCCATCTTCTTTTGCTTCAGAAATAAAATGGGTTTTCAACAACCTTATCTTCTGAAATGTCCAAGAACTCTTTTATTCATTCATTTATATTCATTTACGAGTGCTAAATTGCAAACTCGAAGCGCCGCTTAAACCAAGTTTCTACACAAATCACTACAAACAGGAAACTGCCAGGATAAAACCCCGATTGATCAGATGAAATCATTCGAGATTCTAACTAAAATATCCAGAACGTTGCAGTTTTATTGATAAATTCATCACGCTGCAAAATCAAATGTTGCTGGACGCGTAATCACAGGTATCAGCTGTGAACTTGTCTGATCGACGAATTTCACTGACGTGCACTGCGTTTAAAGTGTCCAGAAATTTTGGGTAAACATGGAATCAGTGGTCAGTTGTGTGTTTTTCTTTCCCCCCTCCGTATTTTTTCTCCCTCTCGTTGTCTGGTGTTTCTTTCTGCGCATCTTTCGCTCTGGGTGACGCCAGATAGCGCGCAATCAGTCAACTTAAGTATTAATAGTCAGTCCGCACTGAGATTTGCCGGCCTGTTTCAGAGACTTCTGATAAAACTTTTGTTTGTTGTGGCATTTGAAAGGTCTTAAGTCATTTTTAAGCAGAACAGGTAAGGTTTTTCAAATCCTACAAAAAACAAAGAGACATTGCTGCATTTGAAAAGCTGTAAAACTGTTTAAAGTATGGCAGATAAGGCTTTCAAACCCCCCCAAAAAATCCTTTTCTGAAATATTTCGACAGTTTGGAGCCTGCAACAACTCAAAAGAGGTTTTCAAACCCTGCAGAAAGAAATGCAATTTCTTAGCTATTTTAATCATTTAGAGCCCTGAAAAACACAAACACAAGAACACGGAAATACTCGAAAACTCAAAAATTCTCCCCTACCAAAAAAAAAAAAAAATTAAAAATCTCTTAAGTCATCTGGAACAGACTAACGGTTACAGCATGCGACACACAAACACTCATTCAGCTTGGACATTTTGGAAAAAAAAGTGAATGTACGGTACTCGATTTCGGGGGGATGATTATTACAACATGGCAGCAGAGAGCAGAATGTCAGCGAACAGTAAGGACCTTGCAATCCTTGGTGGCTTAGTAAGGAAGGTTAGGTTTTTACAGAGAGAGGAGAGGGGTGGAGGGGTGTCTTGCAAATGTTACCCGTGCATTATACAAGAACGTGTTTTTGTAGGTGTCTTTGTATGTACTGTAAATTGACCGTTTATTCAATATTTCCCGGTTTTGGTCGAAGCTACCGTAGATTAATTGCCTTGTTGGCATTTCTGTAATATTTTTATCTTCCGTTTTATATGCGTTTGCAGTATTCAGATTTGATGGAGGTTCTGCTTAACTTTCGTTTTTATTAGGCCTATTGTTTTAATTCGTTCAGATGAATTCAAATTCCCTGCTCGTAGATAATATACAAACATTCATATATATATATATATATATATATATATATATATATATATATATATATACACACACATATATTTTAAGTTCCGTCCATTTTTATGTTGTTTGAACTCTTTCGGACGAATTTAAATTCTCAGCTCTGTAGATAAAATATATATATATATATATATATATATATATATATATATATATATATATATATATATTATATATATACATATATATATATATATTTATGTATGTTGGATGTTATTTAGTAAATTCAGTGATATCTATATTGTTAAACAGTAAAGAATTATTTGATAGAGGAACTGTGTCTCTCATTTTTATAGGAAGAAGCCATTAAGTTTTTTAAAAAGCTTATTCAGCATAAGAGACCTTATAACGACATGCGTTGGCCATCGATCATAACATCATATCTACTTATAAACCTCTAATAATATTTCTGTGCCATCATCTTCATCATTATGATCATTATGACTATTAATATACCTCGTTTCATTCATGATAATATTCATTCAATAAAAAAATTTTCGTACAATGATTTGCTCATAAAATCATATCTACTCTTGGACCTCTAATAATCTTTCGTTGTCATCATCATCGTCATCATCATCATTATCATTTTAATTATCACTATTTAATATACATCGTTTTATAATAATATTGATTCAATAATAAGCAGTTTCCCATAATGATCTGGTGCACTAGACAATAACCAACAACTACGGAAAGTCCACGATAATTTTCCTCATCGTTATCGCTGTCAATATACCTCGCTTCATTCATAAGAATATCCGTTCAGTAATGAGCAGTTTCCTATAATGAGTTGGTACACCAGACAGCTATAAACAGCCTTGGAATATCCACGATAAGTTTCCTAACAGACTTCTAAACATAACTTCGTCCTTTGCAACCTCCTTCTCTTACATCACACATACGGAAGCTGCGTGGTGCAGGAACGCCCAGGCTGGGCATTAAGCGAAACTCGCCGAGGAGTATGGAATCTACCACAATTAAGTAGTCTTCCGTAAACATCCCTCCCTGCTCGTATCCATAATATCCACGATATCCCTTTTCCGAGATTCTACCATATTATCAGTATGTATTGATAGTATATGTAAATAGATATGATTATATTAGAGATATATATATATATATAATATATATATATATATATATATATATATATATATATATATATATATATATATATATATATATACAGTATATATGTGTGTGTGTGTGTGTTTAGGTATTTGTCATATGAAACTACTTTCAAAATTATTTATTTTTTAGTTTCCTATTTTAATTTATTACGGCGTCAATGACCTATGTGTTGTGATGCCAATTTTAGTCGCTATGATCAATCAGTCATTCAATACTATAATATCCACAGTATCCCTTTTCTGAGTTTCTACTTTAATATCCACAATATCCCTTTCCTGAGTTTTTCCTGTAATATCCTAATATCCACAATATCCCTTTTTTGAGTTTCTAGGCAGGGGGCCTTGGCGCGGATGTCGTCAGGAGTGATTGATAATCAAGGTTATGTTGTTTTCTGTTGTGCTCTGAGCAACAACAATGTTTTCTTAGAGAGAGGAATGTGATAATGCGAGATCGGTAGGGAGGCTCGTTTGCATCGTGGTCTCCTGGTGTTTGAGATGCGTATTGCCTTAGACAAGGAGTCTGAATAGCTTGGCTTGCTTAATTGCTTTTTAGATTCAATCAGGTACTTTCATTTACGATTCAGTTCAAATTTCAATTTCCAAAAGTTTACTGACATATATTACATATACAGTACATCAAATGGGGTGTATCAGCATGCTGGTACACCCTCCAGAATATTTTAACAATGCATCGTTCACATTCCAAAATTACTTACTCCAGTAGAAATTGGGAAACTTCTTCATAATTCTTGGAACCATATCATTATCCATAAGCAAATAAAGCTTTCATTTACGAATGTGAACGCATTTTGTGACTTGGCGGTACCTTAGAAAGGTGTTATAATAGCTCGTTTGACTTCCTTGAATTTTAGACATGAAAGCATTTTCTGCCTTGAAAGTACTTTATGTTTGTAATATATATTGCCTTAGACAGGGTGTTTGAATAACTAGATTTACCTATTTGCTTTTCAGATTTTAGTAGGTACTCTCATGTATGAATATGAGCGCATTTTGTGACTTGACGGCACCTTATGTTTGTGATATATATTCCCTGGGACAGGGTGTCTAAATAACTTTATTTACTTACTTTAATTTTAGATATACTTTAGTACTTTCATTTACGAGTACGAAAGCCTATTGTGACTCGACGGTACGTTAGGAAAAGGAAAGTAATGGTATTAGATTCCCTGTCTTCTGCGTTTGCTTATTGGAAAGAGACCTGATTAATCAGTAATCTTGCTGACGTTCTCATAAGGGGTGACCGGTTCTTC
The DNA here is from genome assembly GCF_040412425.1 of Macrobrachium rosenbergii. Taxonomy (NCBI): domain Eukaryota; kingdom Metazoa; phylum Arthropoda; class Malacostraca; order Decapoda; family Palaemonidae; genus Macrobrachium; species Macrobrachium rosenbergii. The sequence goes on from NC_089790.1 coordinate 17,851,220, forward strand.
AAGCGAGGGTGCAATCAGAATTTACATTTCATTATATTAAGATGAATGTGTAATGTTGCTTGCCCAAAACCCAAAATGTATTTCTTTTCGTTTTTCCAGAGACAATGTGGGTTATAACGACGATATATATATATATATATATATATATATATATATATATATATATATATATATATATATATATATATATATATATATATATTTGTGTGTGTGTGTCATTGTAGAGTCAGGAAAGGCCCTTGTCATCTAGGCTACTTCCTATGTTACCAAATCTACGGAAAAACAACATCATTATTGCTAACACCATTACTATTCAACATGAGCACACATCCATATGGAACAAGGCATAATGGCAATTATCTAACCAGTGAAGCTTGTCAGGAACTGAATGAATACTATCCACTTGATAAAGAGAACCAAAAGAAGAAGACCAATATTCAGATTAAAAATACTAACTAGAAAAATGAACGAATCTTACAAGCGCACACACATGAACAAAGTACAGATGAACAAAGGCTGTGGTACAGTGCGCTTAAAAAAATAACATCACGGCCCTGACTTTTGGAATTTCGTTTGACTGCAAGGCCCACAAGACATCGAGAGAAATCGGTGATATAGAAATTACAGATGAAATTACAGATGAAGATCTAATCTTGATCTCAAAATTGGTACTTTACTGGATTCGTTGAACAAAAAGCAAGAGGCTGATCAGCGCTCAGGGTTGACACAAAGACAGAGAGATCGTTTGTGTTGAAAATGTTGAATAACTGAATTTATTCTGATTCCTGAAGTCCTTGATGAAATAGAAACTGAATAGGATATAAAGTTGTAAGACTTCAGCGTGGTCATTTTGACATTAATAAACTCTAGTGGTATTTTGGCAACAGTCTTTCTTCATATGTCACAGTAATCGTGTCAGAGCTTCTCCCTTTCTATTTTCATAAATAATTATTGTGTAATATAATTAATTATTTATTGTCTCTATCGAGGTGCATATTATTTATTGTTTTTAAATTAATGCAGACTCATTGCCATCAGAAAGAATTATCAGGCAAATAATTTTGTGTTGCATTGATGTGAAGTTGCAGCTTCTCTAGATGCCCTGGTTAGAGAGAGAAAAAGAGAGAGAGAGAGAGAGAGAGAGAGCGCTAAAATATAATATCAATATCAGAATGAAAATTCCGGCAAATAATATGGTGTTGTTTTGATCAAGAAGTTGCAGCTTCTCTAGTAGAGAGAGAGAGAGAGAGAGAGAGAGAGAGAGAGAGAGAGAGAGAGAGAGAGAGAGAGAGCCTAAATATCAATATCAGAAAGAAAATTCCGGCTAACAATCTGTTGTTGTTTTGATGAAGAAGTTGCAGCTTCTTTGGTTGAGAGAGAGGGAGAGAAATGTCAATATATATACAAATTTATCGCGAGATTTAGGTCGCCTCATCGAAGGGAAAACGAATTTACGAGCGTCGGTATCGATGCCGAAATACCACAGAATTACCTCCTTGTCAAGACCCTAAAAGAGGTGATTGAACAGAGTTGGGACTGAAGTTTGCAAAGCTGCCCTGACTGGACCCTTGAGAAGAAGAAGAAGAAGGAAACTGAAAGAAATTGAAAGTAAAAGGAAAAAAAACTGATTTTGTGTAGAACCCTTGAGAAGAAGAAAGAATTGAAAGAAACAGAAAGAAAAAAAAAAGGAAAAAATACTGATTTTGCCTTGAAACTTTGAGAATAAGAGAGGAAAACTTGAAGAAACTGAAAGAAATTGGAAGTAAATGGAAAAAGCTGATTTTATCTTGAACCCTTGAGAAGAAGAAAGAATTGAAAGAAATGGGAAGAAATGAAAGAAAAAAGGAACAAAAGCTGATTTTATCTCGAACCTTGAGAAGAAGAAGAAGAAGAAGAAGAAAAAAAAAACTGAAAGAACTTGGAAGAAATTGAAAAAAAAATGATTTTATCTTGAACCCCTGAGAAGAAGAAAAATAAAAAACCAAAAACAAAACAGAAAGAACTTGGAAGAAAAAAGGAAAAAAGTTTATTTTATCTTAAACCCTTAAGAAGAAGAAAAAACTGAAAGAAATTGAGAGAAGAAAAGGGAAAAAACTGATTTTATCTTGAATCCCTGAGAAGAAGAAAAAGAAAAACTGAAAGAAACAGAAAGAAATTGAAAAAAAGGATAAAACCTTCTTTTATCTTGAACTGTTGAGAAGAAGAAGAAAAATCTGAAAGAAACGGAAAGAAATTGGAAGAAAAAAAAAATGAAAACGCTGGTTTTATCATTTGTAGATCTTCTTGACTCTGACCCTTCAGCTCGAATGGCGTTTAGTTTCTCGTCATGAAAACTGAGTTTGTGATTACGAGCAGGAAAATTGTGCGTTTGTTTCTAGCTATGAATACTGAGTTTGGGATCACAAGCTGGAAGGTTGTGGTTATGAATTCCAGAGGTTGTGATTCCAGCGTTGACAAACTTCCATTGTTTAAGCTTGTGGGACAGCTGATTTCAGAATAGAACATACTATTAAAGGCATTTATTCGTGATCCTTCCAAATCTTACAGTTTCCACCAAAGTACCTTCTCTGACAAAAGGCATTTGGACTCCACCACTAACAAGATGCGCCTGCAAATGATGCCAAATTGCTTGACTAATTGCAAAATGAAACCACAATCCTTAGGCGCTATGGGAAAGGGAGTTGTAACTTCAAAATTGAATGACATCCGAGTCAGTTGAAGATGAAGATGGAAGATTTTTAAGTGGATTGAATCAAACGCGCTAATGAAGGTGATAGAAGATAATAGACTGTAATAGAGGATAATGGAATGACAGGACACATTATCTTTGCAATAAAATTCCTGACCAATTGGCGATTAGGCTGCTGAAATTGCTTGAAAGAAATACGCACGCGGTGAGCTTGCACAAAATAAATCTGTTTTGAGGTTATAACTTTGAAACTTCTGAAACTTTCTGATATGTCACTGCCGCAGTTTGGATTAGATGGCAGATTAGTTAACGGAAGAATATTGCAGTATATTGCAGCATATTTCGAGGAAAAAAATGACTAGCATTATTAAAACTGAGAAGTGGAGGAGTTTCTCCTTACGAATAAAAACAATTCATTTTTGATCATAGAGAAATATGGCAGTATGTTGCAACATATTTATAGGAAAATGACTAGCATTATTAGAATTGAAAAACGAAGTAATTTCTTCTTATGATTAAAAAAAAAAATGAATTTTTAGTCGTAAAGAGCGGCTAGAAAACCTGTTAGCCTTCCGGTTCTCAGTAATTCATTTGGGATGGGGCTGCTATACCCTTGGCTTTTCCACCCAGGTAGCACTTCTTGCAAATGGTCGACTAACTGTCAGGTACCTGAGGCACTAATGAGGTCAACCAAGGCATAACGAGAGTTAATGGAAGGTCTTTGGGCGTTCCGGGTTGCTCTGGAATCGAGCCCTGACCTTTTGTTGATGAACGTCGTAACTATTATATTATATATATATATATATATATATATATATATATATATATATATATATATGTATATATATATAATATATATATATATATATATATATATATACATATATATAGATAGATAGATAGATAGATAGATAGATAGATGTAGATAGATAGGTAGATATATATATATGTATGTATGTATGTATGTATGTATAATGTTCGTGTGCGTGAAAAAGTAGATTGGTATTCTGAGGTGGTCTTGTCATGTACAAAGAGTGGAAGACTATACCTTTATGAAAAGAGCGTATTGGAAAGGAAGGGTCCCCATATCCTGGAGACATAAGAGTACATAAAAGATAGTTAGGTAAATGTTGTGTATGTGTAGATGGCTAGATGTGCTGCTGATGAGACTGTTATGTAGTTAATGAGCCAATGCTATGGAAGTTTTTTATACAGGGTTCATCCACATTTCAGCAATTAAAGTCTAAATGGTGCGGTGACCTTTGTGTTGTTATTTTTTTACTCATTCTGTATTCATACATAAAACCTGTTATATATTCATAAATAAGACCAGTTATATATTCATAGATAAAAATACAACTCTTCCTGACCAATTTAATCGAACTAGATCACTTAGCGTCGTAAAATCTGGGGAACCCCATAAACAATTTCTCTGTTTATGAAATCCTCATTTGCATTATACGGAGGTTTGTAAAGGTACCATTGCTACCTCGGCAATTATATAGGCACTTAGGTTCGAGTCAATTATCTTCCAAGGTTCGCAGGTCCTTCGCAGTTCCGGCTTATGGGCTCTGTCCTTTCACACACATTTTAATCATGGAGAGGTTTGTGTAATCCCGTAGCTATGCTCCGTATGTGTTTGCGTTTTTATATATATATAATATATATGTATATATATATATATGTATATATATATATATATATATATATATATATATATATGTATATATATATATATATATTATATATATATATATATATATATATATATATATATATATATATATATATATATATATATATATTTCATTACATACATGCATACTTATATGTGAGTTTGTGTATGTGTTTGTGTATAGACGTAAAAACAAGTCAACCCTTCATCACATGCACAAACAATCACGTGTATGTTTTCCCCTTATGTCTGCGTAACAGATTTCCTAGAATTATTCCAGGTAATGATATGTCCTTTTGTCGGACAGTTTTCCTTCTCGATTTCCGGGTCTCTATGTCCAAAAAAAAAAAAAAAAGATAAATAGAGACCGACTCTGTATTGAAATTGACTAGATTCGCATACCTGGCACTGATCGTAATTTTCACATCAATTTATTTGTTATTTACTTATCTTAAATGTAATTCTTAAATGCAATTCTTAAATGTAATTTTCTAAGCCGTGAAGTGATGAAGGTTCTACCTTACGACGAGTATTAGAATAAATGAGTTTTATTCTATTAGGCTCTACAAGAGAGGCTCTGCTACAAGTCAGAGGCTCTGCAGGAGGTTCTTTGCAGTGTCCCTTCGGCCCCTAGCTGCAGCTCCTTTTATTCTTCTTACTGAACGTCCATTCATATTCTCTTTCTTCTCTCTTTCTCCCATCTTTAAATCCCATTTCTTCCTTTCTCACTTCCCACCCTCAAATTTCTTCTCTTTCTCCCATCTTTATCTTCCTTTCCCATCACCCTCACTTAAATTTTTCCCACCCTCACTTAAGGTTCCCTTTGCAGTGTCCCTTCTTTCTCCCATCTTCCTTCCCCCTCAGCTTGCTTCCCACCCTCACTTAAATTTTCTCTTTCTCCCATCTCCTTCTTTAAATTTTTCTCTCTTTTTCCCATCATTTCTTCCCCCCTTACTGAACGTCCTCTTTCTCCCATTCATATTCTCTTTCTTTCTCTTTCTCCCATCTTCCTTCCCACCCTCACTTAAATTTCTTCTCTTTCTCCCATCTTCCTTCCCACCCTCACTTAACATTTGTTTCACAGTGCAGCCTCGAGGTTTTCCACCTATTACACCTTTAAATAAAGCATTTTACTCTTAATATCCCTTTCAGCGCTGAATGACCTCATATGTCCCAGCGCTTGTCCTTTAGCCTAAATTTTATATTGCATTCCGTCTACAAGAGAGGGATGATTTTCAGAGAACATACCAGCCTTCGCCAGGAATACTTATGCCCCTTCTAAGTAAAGTACTGAAAATTCTACTTACTTTCTCGCATGCTAAAGTGCTAAATATGCTTGGTCATCCCATTAAAAGCTTTTAGAGACCTTTATGAAGTATGGCCAGCTTGCCAAAACCATCTGTATACCATCTGTATTGCTGGGTGACAGGCGCGTTTCTTGAACTGATTAAAACGACCGCGGTAATGACGAGTCTAGTTTTTAAAGTTTGTGTGACTGGAGTGAATTCTCTCTCTCTCTCTCTCTCTCTCTCTCTCTCTCTCTCTCTCTCTCTCTCTCTCTCTCTCTCTCTCTCTCTAAAATCTGTCTGAAATCTATCTGAAAATAGAGACATCATTCGTGGCTTGACTTTCAAAATATTGCTTGCAAATCCATGACCCTTGACTATCGCAGAATAATAAGGATCGTGTCGTTTCTCTCTCTCTCTCTCTCTCTCTCTCTCTCTCTCTCTCTCTCTCTCTCTCTCTCTCTCTCTCTCTCTCTCTCTAAAAAATCTATCTGAAAATGAAAACTTCAATCGAAGCTTGCCTTTTAAAATAAGAGAGAGAGAGAGAGAGAGAGAGAGAGAGAGAGAAAGCATATCGCCTGCAACTCCATGACCCTTGACTACCCAAGACTAATGCGGATATTGTCGTCCCAACTCACAGGGTCAACGCAGATCGAAGATGCACGTAAGGAATCGATTTCACATTCGAGGCGAGTGCAGTCCCAGTACCTCTTCACCTTGAGATCGACTCGACCGTCGAATTCAGGTCGAGGACGCCCTTTTGTGAGACTGTCGACCGTGGCGGCACGTTCCTTGCAAGCAAAATGCTTTTTGACCATACGCAAGCAGGCAGGAGGAGTTACTTAGGGATGCTGATATTTTTGCGTCGTGCTTCCGAAAGCTTTATCGGAGATCAGCGTAGGTCAGTCATACTCTCTCTCTCTCTCTCTCTCTCTCTCTCTCTCTCTCTCTCTCTCTCTCTCTCTCTCTCTCGCAATTACTGTTGCTAATGTGTCCAATTCCTGATAAATAAAGAGGCGGTGAATTAAAAAGCGTCAAGAAAATGAGAAAAAGGTGGGGCCTTTACCCTACGTGCCGAATAGCAATAACATCAACTAAGAAATGAATAATTTTCCAGTTAGCAAAACTCGAGGAACCAACGAAGGAATATATTTACCACCTTCTGTTTTGTGAAACGTTACAGAGGGTAAGAGTTTAAATAGTTCTGTTTGGTGGGGGATAATATTATTATTATTATTATTATTATTATTATTATTATTATTATTATTATTATTATTATTATTATTATTATTAAGAAGATGAACCCTGTACATGTGGAACAAGCCCACGAAAGGGGCCATAGACTTGAAATTCAAGCTTCCAAAGAATATGGTATTCATTAGGAAGAAGTAAGAGAAGGTAAAGGGAAATGCATAAAAAGAGATCCCACCTATTAGAAAGGAAAAAAAATTACTGTAATAAATTAATAAATAGATAAAAATGTATTGACTTACTAGGAGAATAGCATTAGGGTAGTAGCACATTGCAACTGCGCTTGAACTTTTGACGTTCCAATTTCACGACATCCTCTGGAAGACTGTTCCACAGTCCAACAGTGTGAGGAATAAAGGACCTCTGGAACTGAGAAGTTCGACAGCGAGGCACATTTACTGCATAAACTGTATGCTTGTATGCAAATTACCTATGTTATGAATTCTGTTATCTTGGTGAACCTTTCAGAATCTTAATTAACCTCTCTGATGCTGCTTCTTGGAAGTCATTTGAAAAAACGTGGATGCCTTTGTTTGATTATTTTGCCATTGGTGAAACACTTTGCATATTTTATTCTGCCAAAGACGAGGCCTTTGTACGATTCTCCTCCGGACTTTGAATATTTCTTTGTAGTTTCTCATTGGCTCAGTAGCTGCATTGCTTTCTGTCTTTTAATTTCTATCAGTTTGCTGTCCATCTCCTTTGATTTTTATTATTGCTCAATTTCCCAACTGGATCGGTTTCTGTATTTTACTTTATAACAGTTTTCTGTCCATCTCCTTTGATTTTTATCATTGGCCCATTTCCCAACTGGATCGGTTTCTGTATTTTGCTGTCTATCAGTTTGCTGTCCATCTCCTTTGATTTTCAACCTTGCTCCATTTTCCACCTCACGTTTCAAAAAAATAATTTATTGACGTAGATTATGCAGATAAAAGAGCGACTGGAGCCACTGAATGAACAAAGAATTAACACACAAAGAAGTAAAAGAGCCAACGCTTGAATAAAACAACAGTTCAAAACAAATAAAAAAAACAATTTTTTGTTGACAGTGTCAAGAGCAACTTTGTGCGCGGAAGATAAACTAGAAGCGGTTAGGACTGGTACGGGGTATCTAAGCCATCTAAGCTGCGAGAAAATACCCTCTCCGAGAAGATGCTCTTTGTCCGGAATTATTAGAATTATCATCGTCGTCATTAGCGCAATAACACACAGAAATAATGGCAGGCCTCATAAAATATATAGTGAAGTTTAGCAAGGATAAATATAGCCAGGACTATAGCCAGTACTTTGTTGTCAAACTGCTATGAGGTCGTTTTAGAGTGGGCGGGTGCTATCTAATTGTAGCAACGGCTATGAAAATAGCCTCTGGAGAAATTATCTTAAAGTGATATTATCATCATCATTATCATCAGTGTCGCTGCCATTATCATTAACGAAGGTAAAATAGTAATTATGATGATTATAATCACTGTTATCAAAGCTTAAAGGGAGAGAAACTGACATCGGATTTGATGCCAAAATGCGTGGTTGGGTTGGAGAAGCGGACTCTTAGATGAAAACTTAACCCGACGAAAAATGATTTAATTACTGCCAATATGAGAACCACAAGATTTTTATCAAGAGAAAAGCTAGGATTTAATCATTCAGATGATCTTTCCTGGTCTCGATATTAATTCGTTAATGAGCTGAAAACTAGAGAAAATTATAAACCTAAGTCCAAAAGATAGCGTTTTGAAAGATGATATGGAGGCTGTGAGACTGACTTGCATTTTGCCTTGCTGCGCGATTTGAGAGAGAGAGAGAGAGAGGCACAGGAGGAGAGAGAGAGAGAGAGAGATAGAAACAGCGAAAAAGAGAGTTTGTATGTACAGAACAAAAAAAGAGAAAAAAAAAAAAAAAAAAAAAAAAAAAACACACAAAATTGAAAATCTAATCTCCGCACCAGGATGCCATTAAACCATGCCCCACGTATCATATATGAACTTAATGCAGCAACTTTCGGCGTTTCCGTCATTCTCTCGTCAAAACCGCCCACACACACACACTGACTCTGTAATCTCAGCCACCCTATTTACGATCGGTAGATCACTTTTATGCAGGCCTATGATGACAACTCGAAGCTTTTGTGAAGGAGGGGTGTGTGTGTCATTTTCCAAGCTATTGGAGCAAGGAACTCGGTCCCGCCCGGCGAAAACTATTGGGTGCGTTCTATTGTCGCAGAATTGCATTCCGGTCCGTTCAGAACCGTTTGATGTCATCGATGCAGTGGAATCATTGTTACAGGTCGATATAACAGGTCATATATCATCCATTATGCCTCCGGGGGTTAGAGGAAATGTACAGATACCCTTAATGTGATGTCACCTCTGTATTGGAATTACTGTAACGGGTTATATATCATCCATTATACCTCGGTGGCTTAAAGAAAATGCACAAATACCTGTTTCCTAGTTTTTTTTTTTTTTTTTTGTAAACAAAACAAAAGAAAAAAGACTAAATATAAAGGGATATATTGTTAAAACGAGACCACCCAGTCGACCCACTCGTTAAATGAACTAGTTGTTGTTTTTGTTGTTAACAATTGCTCTAACATTCACAACATCACTCACCTGTGAACCTTAATGTGATGTCGCCTCTGTAATGGAATTACTGTAATGGGTCATATATCATCCATTATACCTCGGTGGTTTAAAGAAAATGTACAAATACCCTTAATGTGATGTCATCGCCGTAATGGAATTATTGTAACAGGTCAGTATAACAGGTCATATAGGATAAATTATGCCTCAGTTGTTTAAAGAAAATGTACAAATACGCTTAATGTGATGTCACCGGTGTAATGGAATTGTTGTAACAGGTCGCTCTACTAGGTCATATAGCATCCATTAATCCTAGGTGGTTTAAAGAAGATGTACAGATTCCCTTAACGTGATGTCATCGGCGTAATGGAATTATTGTAACAGGTCAGTATAACAGGTCATATAGTGTCCGTTAACCCTCGGTTGTTTAAAAAATACTGTACAAGTAGAATACATGTTTCGTATATGTTACGATTTTAAGCTCTATTTAAACCAAAGATAACTGGAGATTTTCCTCTCACAGTTCATTATCATATTATTTAAGGTAATTCAAAATGTATCCATTTCTCGTTCGTTATCTTAAAGTGAAATGTGTCTGTTTTCTCCCTAATATATTCCTGCAAGTTCTTTATTTGTTTACAATTTAAAATCATGGTGGTATCTAGATAAAGGGATCTATGAGTTTTTAAAATGAATTTAAGAGAATTTTCCTCTTATCTCTTCTTCATAATTCTGTTAGTTCAATAAGACTTGTGGAAAAGATATTTCCATTTTAGAGTGGCTGTGTCACTCCTTGTATTCATTTATATATTAAGATAGTAGGGACGTAGACTTAGGGTCAAGATGCAGTCTATCGAATTGTTTAAAAAAAATTAGCCCGCTATTTGGATGCTAGTTCATGACCTTCGTAAACTATAAAATTCTTTCCTTCGTGAAAAATTATGGAGAAAGAGTCTAATACAAGGTAACATTATTTAAAAAAAAGACTCATATTGTTCCAAAGGACTACTGGTTTTAATGAAGCAGTGATATCAAAATCCATTATGCTGCTGTTGGTACATTTTCGCCAGCTGATTATATTGAAGTCCAGTGTCATCGGTCTGACATGACTGTCAAATATTTTCTCAATAGTGAATCTTTCACTGTCTTTTTAGAAGACTTCGTGAGATGTGAATGATGTAACTGCATAGTGATTTTTACGCTTTTTTTTGTGAATGGTGGATCTTTTGTTTTGGGTTTTTCACAAACATTGCTTTTTTTTCCAGGATGAAAATGAATTTATTGCTTTCAATGTTTAGTCTTTTCCTTTCGATTGCGTATACAAAAGCTCTTTTTTTCGTACATACGTTAAACACATATATAATATATATATATATATATATATATATATATATATATATATATATATATATATATATATATATATACACTATATATGTGCATATATATATATACATACTGTATATATATATATATATATATATACACATATATATATATATATATATATATATATATATATATATATATATATATATATATATACTGTATATACATGTATTTATCTATATGTGTGTGCGCTAGAACTACTTGTCTAAGTCATGACTAGGCTCACTAGAAAAATAAGTACCCCCTCCCCCTCATTAACTGCAGTTAATGTTTTGCATTCTTTAATTGCTAGAGCTCTCTTTCATAGCACAAATTGCTATGCTAGGCTAGTTTTCTAGTGGTTAATACCAACATCGAAATAACTGTGCGCTTGTGTGTGTGTGTGTGTGTGTGTGTGTGTGTGTGTGTG
>NC_089790.1:17865000-17870000 GCF_040412425.1 Macrobrachium rosenbergii
AAAGTGATCCCCTGAACAGGGAAAAACTTTTTAGACCATGTGAGTGTATGGGGGTGGGAATCCCTGTTTTGCTAACAGCTGCTTGTTATTAAGCTAGTCTCACGTTCATTTGAAAGTCAGAAGACTTTTTAGACTTTTCATTAGGGTATTATGAGGTCACCATAAACAGTGGGCCATTGTCAACTCATGTTAACGGATGTTATATCCCAGCTTTAAATTAAAAGATACATTAAAATAGTCCAGGTGCCTTTGTAGAAGTTAATTTTGGTGGTTATATGTGGTTTTTATTTATCAAAATTGGTTATGCTTTGGTTATTGGTCTCGGTTGGTAGAAATTTGGTATGACATAGATAGAAAAAGATGGAGAATGAAAGCTCTAATAGGCTAAATTCAGTAGTACGATAGTAAAAATTTTCTGTAAGGATCTGAAGCTATTCCACTGTACAAGAAAGCGGTTAGGCAAGAGGAGCCGACTATCGAAACCTGAAAGTCAAAGGCATCCAAGCATTGCTCTAAAAACATAAGCAAGAAACCCCTTGAAGTAGGGACTGCAACACTGGAATGAAGGAGTGTCCTCTTTGCCTACCAAAGGACAAATTGTTATTGTCTTCTCTGGGTCCCTAGGACCGCTGGGTAGGAGACGAAGCAGCCACAAATCAAGATGAATCCTGCCACTTGAAATTTCCTCTGGCAGTGGAGGACTCTACCTCAACCTCGAAAAGAAAGGATCTAGAATGGGGCTTGATTGCCACATCCTTTTTAGGGTTCAACCTCAGCTAAAAAAAGGGGGTGGGGGATTGACTTGGGAAATGGTTACTGGTGACATTTGAAACCTAGATAAGGAAAGACAAATGGAGTCAATCTTTGTGCTCCAGAAGGATCTATTGATCAGAGCTACAAAGAAACTAGTGAATAACTTCCTTGCAAGAAGACTAATCAGTAAATCTAAAATGTGCAGGCAAAGCTGCCGTCTTTCTACTGATAATAGCAAAGTCATGTAAGAAAGAGGAAGGCGGGATCTGAACCGTTAAACATAGTTTTACACATTGTCATCTCTTTGGGTCAATCTGCTCCCTGACTAACAGAACAATCGTGGTTAGTAGCCTCATACTTTTCTAGGCAAACATAGCTCTTGATGTTCTGGAACTGTGTAAGCGCGAAAACCTAATAATACCGCCTGCTACGCTGACAGATTTTCTGCTACCCCCTTGTTAGCCAAGAAGCAGGATTAGATAGTCACCCTCTTGATACCTAGAAGATGATGGCCTTGTCTTCTCCAGTGAACTCTTAGACCTACATTCCAGGTATTCATTCAACTCCGGCTTTTGAAAGTCTCATGATAAGCATTCTCGTTGACAGAGCTAAAGTTTGTAGATGACAGGGTCTACAGTAGGGGCCTTTAGACTCAATTTTACGTATCTCAAGTTGCTCTTCATTGCCTTCTTGAAGTAAACTCGCATTGCCACAAGAAATGTCATACTGGCAATCCGTGGTGGGTTTCCCCTTTATGGGTCAGATTTGCTCATTGTTTTATAAGGGCATTTGGTTAAAATCATGAGCAAGGAATTAGTTCTGCCTGAAGTTGGCTGTCGACGCAGAAGTTGAAGGTTTAGAAGCGTTTTAGGAGATAGGTTTATCGGAATTTTGGGTTTAACCATTCCCATGAAAAGGAACAATACAGGAGAGTTGCCTTTACTAGATGTTCTCCTTATAGTTCGCAATGACTGGTCCTCCACTTCAAGAGGTAGACCAAGGAAGATAGTTATCGAAAATCGATCGATATTCTACACAGTATAAATTCTTAATGCAGTAGTTCTTTATCTCTCACAGCCATCGGAGAAAGGAGTACATGGATCTCCATAAAGATTGAGAATCAGGGGATAAAAAAAATAAGTCAACTTCATGAAAGACGAGGCATGAATCAAAATTACTATTCAATGATAAAGCTGAATTATAGTATTCCACTGCTTGTCTACACACCCTTTGACACTTGCCAGGAGCAAACCTTAGCTTGGTGGCTTTTTCGGAAACTCTGCTTACGTGAGAACAATCACATGCCATCAACTGACAAATCAGGTATCTGGCGCTTGTCCCAAGCGGTGGAAATCATCCCCCAGCGGGCATCGTGCAGAGGAACTGGTGGAACCGGTTTGTCTCAGTTCTCAGAACAAGAAGGCTGAGAGTAATCCTCTCAAGCAAAGCAACCAATCAGAGGTGTTTTTTTAATGTTAAGCCCCAAAGTTGTCAGACTGTCTGTCGCCACGTACACGTGTCGTCATCACGTGAGCCAAACTCTTATCTGACGGAGATTGTCAAATGTGAAAAGAAATCAGGGTGAACCTTTAAGATACTCTGGTACCCATTTTAGATAGTGATAATTATATTTGTAAAAGAAAAATTATGTTGAATTTCCTCTTGACTGGATTCATGTGCTGTAAATTTTCTCAGTGAGTATTGGTAAGTGATGATTCAGCTTAAATTGAAGGAAAACTTTGATAAGAGACAATTAAAACCATATTCAAAACCATATTCAAACTCAAGTTTCGCAAATAATGCGCTTGTATTATTTTATGTGCTGGAGAAGATCAGATTGTCTTATACATATATACATATATATATGTGTGTGTATGTATGTATGTATGCACTTATGTATGTATGTACGTATAATGAGTGTTTGTGAATATATGTACCAGCAGTTAATAATGAACTGTCATTTCATTGGCAAAGAATTGTGTACACTTGCTGCAAAAGATAAACAAACAATTGGATAGCTTAACGCTTGATACTTTCAATTTCCATCTAGTACATTCAAGTTGTTCTGGACTCGCTCCTCAGAATGCACGAAGAGGAAGAAACAGCCCGAAAGAGTAAATGAAGGAGGAAGAAAGAGATTAAGACCAAATCGGCCCCCATGAAAGCAGAGGAAAGTCTTGAATGAAAAGTCGATGCTCAGCTGTTTGCTCGGTTAGACCGACCTAAAACCCTCTTTGTTTTTCCAGGATGCTCTTCGATTGTAGCTCCTTTCTCTCTTCTTTAACTTGACGACATTCGTTTCGCTTGCTTTCCGTAGAGTAAGAGGTAGGAGGAGTAAGAGGCGGACGAAGAAAAGTAGAAGGAGGAGAGAAAGAGGAGTAGGAGGAGGACAGAGAAGAGTGGAAGAGGAGGGCAAGGAAGAGGAGTAAGAGGAGGATAAAGAAGAGCAGAAGGAAGAGGAGTAAGAGGAGGACAAAGAAGAGTAGAAGGAAGAGGAGGACAAAGAAGAGTAGAAGGAAGAGGAGGACAAGGAAGAGGAGTAAGAGGAAGACAAAGGAGAGTAGAAGGAAGAGGAGTAAGAGGAGGACAAAGAAGAGTAGAAGGGAGAGGAGGACAAGAAAGAGGAGTAAGAGGAGGACAAAGAAGAGTAGAAGGGAGAGGAGGACAAGAAAGAGGAGTAAGAGGAGGACAAAGAAGAGTAGAAGGAAGAGGAATAAGAGGAGGACAAAGAAGAGCAGAAGGAAGAGGAGTAAGAGGAGGACAAAGAAGAGTAGAAGGAAGAGGAGGACAAGAAAGAGGAGTAAGAGGAGGACAAAGAAGAGTAGAAGGAAGAGGACAAAGAAGAGTAGAAGGAAGAGGAGGACAAGAAAGAGGAGTAAGAGGAGGTCAAAGAAGAGTAGAAGGAAGAGGAGTAAGAGGAGGAAATCAGATCACCGTTTATCGGGGCCATTTGATCTCTGGCCCCTTTTATCTCGAGGGAGGCACCGACGCGCTATATAACCAACAAGGACTTGAATGGCGACATCGGAGTGACAATCTCAAAGCACCCGATAAGATTGTGGTTTCTTTATTGATGTGTATGTGTGTGCTTGAGAGAGAGAGAGAGAGAGAGAGAGAGAGAGAGAGAGAGAGAGAGAGAGAGAGAGAGCTTTTCTCCTTAGGCTTACCTTTGAAAATCTGGTTGCATTTGTTTTTGTTGCAGTGGGATTCCCACAGATTCTTGACTTTATAAGAATGGAGGAGTACTGTGTTTTGAATTTAGCAGATAAAATGGTTCCATATTTAGCACAAGAGTAGGCACCATGTGCAATACGTTGAACTATCCTGATGATCTAGTAGGACTATCAAAGCATATATTACTAATTTAGCGGGCCGGACAGTACTTAGAGACAATGGTCTCCTTACCGTACATGCAATATATAATATGTATATTTAGAATCTACTGGTCACTTTTTACCAGATACGTATGTAATATTTTATGACCACAATGCCCTCTTAACTTCTCGATTTCTTCACATTTGGAAACGCTTGTCACTGCTAAGCCTAGATTCAGACGAAGAAAGAAATGGAGATACGAGTATACTGATGCCCGGCCGTTGTTGCCAAATGTATATTACGTTTTGTGTTTCCAAGATGACTAGTATCAGTATTGAATAGACTAAGGGCGTTTTAAAAATTCTCCTGGTTTCCGTACTATCAACGTGAAATATTTTTTTTTACGATTAATTTACACTTAAAGATGCACGCTTTGTATCACAGCTTAACTGATAACATTACGACCTACAAATGGACGAACGGAAGAAATCTTGCCTTTTATATCTGCATGTCATTATCGCCGTCTTTATCACAGCTCTTGACACAGATACTATTGAAGTTGTTGTTATAGAATTAGATCAACCTAAACAGAAATTAGGATAGCGAATATTCTTTGCATATTATTATTTGTGTTTTCATTCAGAGTCAACCAGATTTACACAACCGAAGTTACTACCACTGAAGACCATGTTTTCAAATAGAGCACAATTTAATTAATAAAATCCTTGTTTCTGTAAACATAGAATTCTTCCAGCATTAGTCGGTGGTGGAAAGCACAGATGAGCTACAAAAGAGAGCTCTGTAACCAGAAAAATATTACAGGATAATGCGCTGTATTAATATATGGAAACAACACATCCATCTACACCTGTGGACCTTAAAGTGTGATGTTTATAAGCATTCAGTATCCAATGTTTATAAACATTAAATAT
>NC_089790.1:17875000-17885000 GCF_040412425.1 Macrobrachium rosenbergii
TTCCTCTTTCCTGTCACCTTAAAATTCCTTGAAAGTTTTAAAGATCAGAAATTTTTACATTGGAACTTGAACCATCGAACTCACATAAAAGAAGGTAAATTTTTATGAGGAAAATAATGACAAGCAATTTTTATTAGTTTCATTAATGGGAAAAAAGATATACGAGTTATTTTTAAGAATAGTCCTGAAGCATCAATTAATAATAAATAAAGATATTTTATTGCAGTAGTTCTTTAAGCTGGGTGATGTTGCACTATCAATAGATTATTGCCAGAGTAAAATACAAATTCTAAGTCAAAATGCAACATATTCTCTTTCTAAAACTTATCCACATTTAACAACAAAAACGACTGTAATTTTGGAGCAGGTGAAAATGAGTCAGGAATCATTGTAAAGGAAATGTGCTCTGTTAAAGAGTCTGTTTACACAGCATGGATAGGCCCCAACATGCTTCCTTTTATGCTGTGTAAACAGCATGAAAGGAGGCATGTTGTTTACACAGCATGAAAGGAAGCATGGATAGGGCTCAACATGCTTCCTTTTATGCTGTGTAAACAACATGAAAGGAGGCATGTTGTTTACACAGCATGAAAGAAAGCATGGTTAGGGCCCAACATTCTTCCTCTCATGCTGTGTAAACAGCATGAAAGGAGGCATGTTGTTTACACAGCATGAAAAGAAGCATGGAAAAGGCCCAACATGCTTCCTTTTATGCTGTGTAAACAGCATGAAAGGAGGCATGTTGTTTACACAGCACGAAAGAAAGTATGGATAGGACCCAACATTCTTCTTCAGTTTTCTTCTTCTTTTCTAACAGTAAGTACGCTGCTTATATACTTCGTGCATCAAATAATCATCTCCAAAAGGCATTATTGCCAACACAGTTCCCCTCAAGAAAATAGGTTATAACTGCATCTCAGTGCTTGTGAGAAGAGAAGTGCAAAAAATCGAACGTGTGTGTCCTTGGCAGAAATTTGTTTAAGCGATCAGGTTTCCTTCCATTTCCTTCCATTAGTCTGTCCGTTTGGCCTTCTGCGACTGATGAACATCAGTCAGCAACATCAATCAATTCGTCCTCGGCGTTTACTCATTCTTCGGATTGGTCGTTGGACCTCCGTTGCTGCCCTGAAGCAAAAATAATGATAAAGACGAGATACTTTCTACGAGTTGAATTTCTCCTTAATCTGTTATGTCCATTTGATATGATATGGCTGTCTGTTGAACGAATACTTATATTTATCATTTTCCCCTTCGAAATATCTTTCTGGAGACTTAAACTTAATATGTCAACTTCCAATGCGAAGGACGTCGAGTCCACGTTAGTCAGATACCCCTATATATATTTATTTGCAAATATTTATTCACAAATATTTATTCTCAAATATTTATTTATAAACACTCATGGATATTGCCCCAATGGAAAGGGTTGTAGGTGGATTCACGTTCTTTTAATACTGCAGAAATTTCAAACTTGAAATATCAATGACACATTACTATGAATTGAAATTGATACCATTTTCCTTTAACAGATCTGTGAAGTGCGATATTTCGATGCTTGTTTTAGCCACATCTAAAGTTGAATCGACTGTAATTCACAATTATACTTATTAATTTCACTACAATCAATAAGGCTTTTAAAACTGCTTTGAAGAATGAGCTCAATTATGGTGTTCTTAGAGGCTCAATTTCTTGTGTCTACCTCTACCTCTACTTGTAGCCTCGTGGCAATCAATGCATAGAGGCAAAATAACTTGGTGGTATATTGTTTAATAAAGATTCCTTCGTCCAGCTTCACTCATTAATTACATTAGGAAGCACATGAGTTGATAGCTCTTAAGGAACGAAGTAAGACTCTCCTTTACTTAATAATCAAGTTACTCCTCTGAAATAAGACCACTTTGCATTCATCAGTTGCAGGGCTGTTGGTGCGGAACGAGATGTTTTTAATGCCCCTGCACTGAAGCAGTAAGAACAGAATGGAATTTATAATTTAGGCCAAAGGCCAAGTGGTGGGACGTATGAGATCATTCAGCGCTGAAAGGGAAATTGATAGTAAGAAGGTTTGAAAGGTGTAACAGGAGGAAAACCCAGCAGTTGCACTGTGAAACTGTTGTTAGAGAGGGTTGAGGAAAGTCAGATGGAAGAAAGAGAACATGAATGGAGGTACAGTAAAAGGAATGAAAGAGGTTGCAGCTAGACGGTCCCTGCGGG
The DNA here is from genome assembly GCF_040412425.1 of Macrobrachium rosenbergii. NCBI lineage: Eukaryota > Metazoa > Arthropoda > Malacostraca > Decapoda > Palaemonidae > Macrobrachium > Macrobrachium rosenbergii. The sequence continues at coordinate 17,877,212 of NC_089790.1, forward strand.
GCTGAAATGGTAAGGCAAGATACGGACAGTTAATTCAGGAATAACAATATCGTTAATGGAAGCATTAAAACAAGGAGTTCCAACTTCTTTTTCGGACGAGACCCCCCTCACACAAACACTGATTTACAGACCTGAGCTGTGACTGAGTGATCTTTTGCCTTTTCCATAGCGTCCGGAAGCTGTTGTTTTAGTTGAGGTTGTTATTGTTGTTTCTGCTGTTGTTGCAGCTGCTTCGGAGGAGAAAAAGGAAAAGGGAAATTACAAATCAGTGAATGGAAGAAAGAGATGGAGCAATGCTTATCGTGGCTATACAGCAACAGAAATCTCCTCTGAGCTATTAAATCGTCGCGAAACTTCTTACATTCAAGCTTTTCCTTCCCTGCACCAAACTTCGCGTCAGTGTTTTAAAGACTGAAAAACTAGTATCAGAAAAGAAGAGAAATTACTGCAAGATTTCACAACGATAACCGGACTTTTGTGCATGAATGCCTCAGAATACTGAAATGATAAGTGGAAAGAAGAATGCACTCATTGTCAACAAAACCTGCTTACACTTACTTCCATAGCACATTAATGTAATCTTGACGTCATCTGGCATAGGGGTGGTCCTCATTACGTCACCAAGCAGTAATTTTAAGGTACTATTATAGTTCTCTATGTAATTCTTTATTTTCTCTTTAATCTGAGGAGCAGTTCCAAGAATAACATCGTAATTTGTACTGCTAAACGTAATACTTATTTCACTGTAAACAGAAAAAGGTAGAATTAAATCAGAAAACATAATAAAATGAAGTGAAAGCTGTGGTAAATGAAATCAGAAAGCATGACAAAATGAAGTGAAAACTCTGTTGAATGAAATCAGAAAACATGACAAATTGAAGTGAAAGCTATGTTAAATGAAATCAGAAAGCATAACAAAATGAAGTGAAAACTGTTGAATGAAATCAGAAAACATGACAAAATTAAGTGAAAGCTATGTTAAATGGAATCAGAAAGCATGACAAAATGAAGTGAAAACTCTGTGGAATGAAATCAGAGAACATGAAAAAATTAAGTGAAAACTGATGAATGAAATTAGAAAACATGACAAAATGAAGTGACAGCTATATTGAATGAAATCAGAAAACGTGACAAAATGAAGTGAAAACTGATGAATGAAATCAAAAAGCATGACAAAATGAAGTGACATCTGTGTTGAATGAAATCAGAAAACATGACAAAATGAAGTGACAGCTATACTGAATGAAATCAGAAAACATGACAAAATGAAGTGAAAACTGATGAATGAAATCAGAAAACATGACAAAATGAAGTGACATGTATATTGAATGAAATCAGAAAACATAAGAAAATGAAGTGAAAACTCTGTTGAATAAAATCAGAAAACATGACAAAATGAAGTGACATCTATGTTCAATGAAATCAGAAAGCATAACAAAATGAAGTGAAAACTGTTGAATGAAATCAGGAAACATGACAAAATGAAATGACAGCTATGTTGAATGAAATGAGAAGACATGAAAAAATAAAGTGAAAACTCTGTTGAAGGAAATAAAAAACTTGACAAAATGAAGTGAAAACTGTTGAATGAAATTGGAAAATATGAAAAAACGAATGAAAGGTATGCTTAATGAAATCAGAAAACACGGCAAAATGAAGTGAAAGCTAATTTATGTTGAATGGAATAAGAAATCATGACAAAATGAAGTGAAAACTATGTTGAATGAAATCAGAAAGCATGGCAAAATGAAGTGAAAGCTATGTTGAATGGAATATGAAATCATCACAAAGTGAAGTGAAAACTGGAATGAAATCAGAAAACATGACAAAATGAAGTGAAAACTGTTGAATGAAATCAGAAAACATGACAAAAAGAAGTGAAAGCTATGTTCAGTGAAATGAGCAAACATAACAAAATTAAGTGAAGGCTATGTTGAATGAAATCAGAAAGCATGACAAAATAAAGTGAAAGCTATGTTGAATGAAATCAGAAAGCACGACAAAATGAAGTGAAAGCTATGTTAAATGGAATCAGAAAGCATTACAAAATGAAGTGAAAACTCTGCTGCATGAAACCAGAAAGCATGACAAAATGAAGTGAATACTATGTTAAATGAAATCAGAAAGCATGACAAAATGAAGTGAAAACTCTGTTGATTGAAATCAGAAAGCATGACAAAATGAAGTGAAAGCTATGTTGAATGAAATCAGGAAGCATGACAAAATGAAGTGAAATCTCTTGAATGAAATCAGAAAACATGACAAAATGAAGTGAAAGCTATGTTAAATGAAATCAGAAAGCTTGACACAATGAAGTGAAATCTGTTAATGAAATCATAAAACATGAGAAAATGAAGATGCAGCTATGTTAAATGAAATGAGAAAGCATGGCAAAATGAAGTGAAAGCTATGTTGAATGGAATGAGAAAGCATGACAAAATGAAGTGAAATCTGTTGAATGAAATCAGAAAATATGACAAAATGAAGTGTAAGCTATGTTGAATGAAATCAGAAAATATGACAAAATTAAGTGAAAGCTATGTTGAATGGAATAGGAAATCGTGACAAAATGAAGTGAAAATTGTTGAATGAAATCAGAAAGCATGGCAAAATTAAGTGAAAGCTATGTTGAATGAAATACGAAATCATGATAAAATGAAGTGAAAACTGTGGAATGAAATCAGAAAACATGACAAAATGTAGTGAAAGCTATGTTGAATGAAATCAGAAAGCATGACAAAATAAAGTGAAAGCTATGTTGAATGAAATCAGAAAGCATGACAAAATGAAATGAAAGCTATGTTAAATGAAATCAGAAAGCATGACAAAATGAAGTGAAAACTCTGCTGAATGAAATCACAAAGCCTGACAAAATGAAGTGAAAGCTATATTAAATGAAATCAGAAAGCATGACAAACTGAAGTGAAAACTCCGTTGAATGAAATCAGAAAGCATGACAAAATGCAGTGAAAGCTATGTTGAATGAAATCAGGAAGCATGACAAAATGAAGTGAAATCTGTTGAATGAAATCAGAAAGCATGACAGAATGAAGTGAAAGCTATGTTGAATGAAACCAGAAAGCATGACAAAATGAAGTGAATACTATGTTAAATGAAATCAGAAAGTATGATGAAATGAAGTGAAAACTCTGTTGAATGAAATCAGAAAGCATGACAAAATGGAGTGAAAGCTATGTTGAATGAAATCAGGAAGCATGACAAAATGAAGTGAAAACTCTGTTTAATGCAATCAGAAAGCATGACACAATGGAGTGAAAGCTATGTTGAATGAAATCAGGAAGCATGACAAAATGAAGTGAAAGCTATGTTGATGCACATTGCTATGATATAACAAACGTTTTACTGTTGTGGAAGATTTGCACAAAGGTGTAATCTCATATTCATTCAGGAATTCAAGCAGGTCACTCACTAAACCGTCAGGTACGACGAGGTGTAAGTCACAGTGCAAGAATTCTGATTTATAGAGGTAAAGGCATCAATATCAACCTGCTTGACGACTGCTGTCAAAGTCACAGGAACCTTCCGTTTCCTTTTCATTCTTTTTATCGTCAGTGACCCTTGACTTTCAGCCTGGTGATAAATCATGAAAAGAATCTTATAGCAAAGTATATAGAAATTAAAATGTTAATTTTCCAATAGGTTAAAAAAAACTCTGGACATGTCATTATGAATCGCGAGCGGAAAAGTAAGATTTAAACTGAGAACAAGAAGAGCAAACAACTGGGAGAAAGTGCATTTTCTCACACATGAAAAAGACTAACTATTTCCTTGTATATGCCAGGGAAGACAATGTAACACATTTAGCTTGAAAGCTGAAATGTTTTTACATTTGTACATAGTTGCATTTTTATGCATAGGCGACTGTGTCTGACGAGAATACATAATAAACGTTTTTTCTACAGCTTGTCCCTGGTCTGTGTTTTTGGCGACCACATCAAGGCCAAGAGAAAGAGAAGGTCTGCTCACTTCCCCCCAAATCCCCCATGTAGGCGGAGCTTCGTCTACCTCCTTATTGCGTCAGCAGGTGAATTGTCATAATGAGCAGTTACCTCCAAGATGCGTCATCGCCTATATAGTTAACCCAGGTGGGAAGCAACTCCACCCAATTGAGTAGACCTTGTCTCTCTTGGCCTTGGACCACGTGTCAGAGGTCGGCCTTCGTTTGACGTTTCTGGTGGTGTCTGCCTGCAGGGGCTGGGGCTGGGAGTTGGGGTGGGGCGGCTGGCTACAAGACTATTTTAAAAAATGAAAATGTTGGAACTTGATGAATAGATTCGTGTCATGTAGGTTACATATTGTTTTGAAGACTAATGGACTTTCCCAATGTAGTAGAATGTATTCTCGTTAGGGAATATTTAAACACACGAGACACTGTCACATTTATCTGCTTTAAAAGAGAAAAGCCAGTGCAAGAATTAATCTGTCTCTTGTGAAAATAAAACTTCCAATATGAATGACACTACTTGATGAATTCCATGAAACGGAATTGGCATTTGTACATAAAATGTGTCCTGAAAATAAAACAGCACACATGAGTGTTCTAACTCATTCAGAGACATAGTAAATGCCTCTGACTGTAGTTTATTAGTATAGTCTCAAATGACAAACTTCACTACCTTTTTCTGAATGCAAATGGTGAAGGGCATATGTGTGTATATATATATATATATATATATATACATATATATATATATATATATATATATATATATATATATATATATATATATATATATATATACATATATATATACATATATATTATATATATAATATATACAAATCACACATTACAGGTGAAAAATGAGAGACGGGGTGTAGATCCTCCACCCCGTCTCTTATTTTTCACCTGTGGTAATGTGTGATAAATGAATCACATACAAAAGTGATAATAATCATATATACATATATATACATACACATATATACAATATATATACAAAGATATAAATATTTATATATATGTATATATACACATATGTATATATATATAATAATGATATAGCCTTGTAATATGTATGATTGTTGGAACATCAAATCTCAGATCTTAAAAGAGGTTAGGGGTAGAATCTAAGATACATTTTGCTGTTAGGGTCATGTTTACACAGCTGGTAGGCTGATGTGTACTCAGGTGTTCAGCCAGGGGTTCCCGGTTGCGAAAGGAAGTCCCCCAATCCTCTTAAGCTGTCATTAAAAGAGATATGGGATGACAGGTTTGGGTAACACTGGCAGGCTGTTGTTTGTTAAGTCAGGAAATCCCCTGTCAACTAAAGAGATATATTGATGACAAGCTAAAGAGCCCTCTTTGACCCAGGGAAAATTCCCTTGCGGTTTTCCCTTCCTCCAAAGAAAATTCCTGTGCTGTTTCCCAAAACTACCTTAATGGCAAAATAGATTTCTTCTTATAGTAGAATCTGGGAGGCTGCATTAGCCTGTGAGAGACCATTTGAGTTGGTCAGGTTCTCTCGCTCTCTTACCCTAATTTTAACATATTTGTGGTCACTGGTAGTAGATAACTTTTAAGATCTGAGTTTGGTGAAACTGTTTAATTTTGTAGGTGCCACATAAAACGAGCATTTTGCGCTGCAGCAAGGGATCTTACAAGAGTGATACATACTTGTATAAGGTAAAGTGGACTTCTCCTTATTATTACCATGGTATAATAGGACATATTAGGGAGATTTTGCCTTAGTGAAATTATTGTTGATAAATCTTTTGTGCATTTTTTGTGTATCCTTGTTTTGTGCATTTTTTTGTGTTCTTGTGTTTGCAATTTCTTAATTTTGCCTAAATTTTATGTTGGTGATTTATCATTTATTTACTTAGCATTTTACATAATTTTGATACTTTAATATTGCATACTTGATTTGATTTTCATTTGCTAAGATTTCCTCTTCAAATCTTGAGTAATTCTTAATAGTTTAAATTTTGCTTAGTTAACGTAATTTCTTGATAAATTAAATTTATGTGAATTAATTTTGTTTAGGAATTAATTAAATCTTGTGTTTTTTACAATTAATGGTAAATTTTTCAGATTGTGAATTCAGTTATAAATTTTGAAGTTAAAAATAAATTTTTGTATTTAAAAATTTTAAACAGTGTTTCATTTATTGACCACCAGTGAATAGGATTAATTGTGTTTGCATAAGGCGAAGTGATAAACATGTTTTGTTCCCTTTAGTTTTGCTGGAGTGATGCCCTTTTTCTCAAGTATATTTTGTGTTTAACTGTTACTATCTCACACATATCTTGATAAACCTAGTTTGATTTTTCAAGTGATAAGTAAGTTTCATGGGATCACTGTTACCTTTAGAGTGCTCAGTCATAATTTTATTGTTATGAGAGTTCAGGTACCTGGCTGAAGTGAGGTAAATTTTTGGATTTTGAGACTAGTTGAGTAATAACGAGGTACTTGGGACACTTCGTGACAATATATATATATATATATATATATATATATATATATATATATATATATATATACATATATACATACATACATACATACATACATACATACATAGCTACACATAACCGTATTTTATAACAAACCAGCACTTCATAAAAAAAAACAGTACTCACAGTAATACCAATGATCGTGCCAGTAATCCAAATGCCTTTAGAACCCGGATACCCAGAGCCTGTCATGTAAATTGTCGATAAATCTTTCAGTTTTATAAGGCCAAAGTCCAGTGAACAGGCTCTTCCCTGAAATACAGTAAAGAATCATTTGAGAATGCTTGGATCCATAAACATCTTTCTAATTTTGCTGTTCGCGGTAATTGTTTATTGCAAAGGGATATGTGCACATTGCCATTCAGTGGTTTCAGCTCTGACTGTGATTAAAAATTCCCAGTGAATACATTATAGCGTTTTCTCTATTCATAGAGAGATATAACCAGCATTCCGGCTCGGTGAAATAAAAAAATAAGTAAATAAGGGACTCACTGTTGCTATAGCTTATACTTTAAAAATAGTAAAAAAAAAAAAAAACTGAAAACATGCACAGTCAGAGTGCCTGCTTGTAATCTTCTCTACCTCAGAAACTGCTGTGAAGTTGAGAACTTGCAAAAAGCTGTAGCCTAGTTTCCACCACTCACCCTTATATTTATGTGAATTTGACAGTAATATAACTTAATGCAACAGGTACCTTAGGAATATCATTTACTTATATGTAGTTTATTGGAGCTTGCTATCTTCTGATGGGTGTAAGCAACATATGAAGCTAGGAAGGTTCACTACCACCACTGAAAAAGCATATTTGTTATGTCTGTCCGATTAGAAGTTCAAGTCTTACATTATTAAAAATTCTGAAGATCTGCTGGCGTTCATCAGTGCCAGTTACTGCTTATCAGAGGCCAGTACGGCAAGAACTGTGTGTTGTTGTAACAAGCAGCTTGCATTAAAATTTCTAAAATGACCTGTATCATGCGTGCTGTTCACATCATGAGGCTGTTATCCCTCAAAAGCCAGTTTTGCACCAGCCATAACTTGATTGCTTATTAAGATTACCCAGAGGTCGTCGACCTTTAGTTCCTGCATAATCTTTGTTACAGAAGACACATAGGGAAGAGTAGCATGACAAAGTCTTTCCTTCACAAAACATTACCCCGCATGTGGATTCTTGTCGAATGCCTGGTATTTCAACTGCATCTATGATTCTCTTCTTAAGGTTGTCACTTACGGTTTTCATGAAGTTACCCAAAGAGCTGTATCCACCTGAAAAAAGGTAAACAAAATTCCTCTGGTCATCATAGGCAAGTCTCAG
>NC_089790.1:17890000-17915000 GCF_040412425.1 Macrobrachium rosenbergii
ATCCCTACCTTACACAGTAATGGATTTCAGTCAAGTTGTGCCAATTTGTTACCAAGTCTTTTCATTCCTCTAGCGACTGCTATTTCTGCTCAAACCTAACTTACAGTAACGTAAACTAACTTATTTAACCTAACCAAATTAACCTAAACTAACTTATTTAACCTAACCTAACCTAACCTTGCATTAGGGGCTGACATGACTTGCTCCCTACATTATAATTATGTTGAATATTGTATGTAGCTTATGTTCTGAGCCGTAGATGTTGGCTTCTAAGGCAAATTACATTAAAAATTCAATTTAACTCTTCCAACCGGACTCATAGCGTAACAATATATATATATATATATATATATATATATATATATATATATATATATATATATATATATATATATATATATATATATATATATATATAATTGATGTGAATAAACCATATTTATAAAGTAATGGATTCCAGCCAAATGTCAAAGTAATTCTTTGATTCTGTTTCTTTTCGAAAACTGTAATTTCTATCGCCCAAGATGTAACTTAACTAGGCGACTTGGATACGTTCTAATGTTCAGGTAAGTAATTAAAGTCAAGTAAGATTATCTTTAGTTTTATTCAAATGAAGAACACAAACAATTTTCAATTTATGTAAGATGTCGCTGTCAAATCTGTACTATAGCCCTAACAGGAATTTCTTCAAAGAATAGACAGCAGCGATGGTCAAGTTTTGGAAATAAACCGACCATTGAAATTTCGTCAGAATCTTCAGCATTTAAGATTGGCCCAATTATAAAGTTATTGAAAAATTGTAATTTAATTGACCAAATATATATAAAAATATAAATGAGAATAAATCCTTCGGGGCAGCCCTGTGAGAGAAGATAATCACCCAAGTGGTCTGGTAAAACAGTTTTAATAATAATAATAATAATAATAATAATAATATTCCTTATGGGTAATGAAGCATCTTAGCATGCGTACATAGAAGCATTTGCTTTAACTTTTAGTTATATGATGGTAACCTTTGCTTTTCCTTTCATTTTCGAGCGCTTGCAAAAAATTCTCTACGTCCGTGAATTGCTTGTATTTTTCCATACAAAGGCTTTTACCTTCAAGTAATTTTGCTTAAAATAGATATTTATTTGCACTCCATAAAATCTAGTAATTCTGGAAAATATGAATTAAAATGGAATCAAATTGGCTTTGTATTTTGGGTGTTTAGAAAATTTCTGATTTCTTTTGAGCTGTAATTAAATTTTGTTGTCATGCTTATATTTAGATACGTAACATTCATTTTCGTGTAAAACCCAGAGTGGTTGTTAGTGAAATTCATATCATATATCAGACAGATATATATATATATATATATATATATATATATATATATATATATATATATATATGTATATATATATGTTATATATAGTTGTAATTAGCTAAAACTAACGATTGATAAAATTCTAGAGGTTTTCCGTGGCTCTGATAAATCTTCTACACACTGGTTTACTATATACACTAAACCCCTGTGGCCCTTTTTTACGTCACTTTTTTTATTTACTTATATATATATGTATATATATATATATATATATATATATATATATATATATATATATATATATATATATATAATAGATGAAAAAGTGACCCAACGGACCACGGGTGGTCTACGCAATTTATAAGATGGAACAGTGTCAAGATGCCATGATGTATATGCGAAGGTATGGAAATGCTACATTTTTTCGTCACAATGAAAAAGTGACCCAACGGCTCACGGGTGGTCTAGTATATATATATATATATATATATATATATATATATATATATATATATATATATATATATATATATATATATATATATATAGAATATATATATATATATATATATATATATATATATATATATATATATATATATATATATATATATATATATATCAGTCAATGGAAAACCTTTAGAATTTTGTCAGTAATTAGTTTAAGCTCATTACAACTATTTCTTATTTTGCCTGATATATGATATGAATTTCGCTAATAAGCACTCCGGATTTTACACGAAAATACTGTAAATATCCATTCCGCTCCCACGTAAACGGGGCTGGTGCTGCCCGTAGAATTTGTAACTAATGTGGTATACAAATTATGGAACTGTTTATGTCTTCCTGTGCTGTTTGTTGCCAGAGAGTTTCAGATCGTTCATTTAATCTTTTTCCTATCATTTCTCCTACTTAATCAATACAGTTTACAAGAAACATACGAGCATGTTTATTAATATATATATATATATATATATATATATATATATATATATATATATATATATATATATATATATATATATATATATATACATATAATATACAGTATATATATACATATATATATAACATACATATGCAGTATATAATTTATATATATATATATATATATATATATATATATATATATATATATATATATATAAAATATATATATATATATATATATATATATATATATATATATATATCTTCTTCGTTTAACGTGCTTTTTCCCATTTTTCATATGGGGTAAGCACGATGTCTTCTTTTGAAGGACTTTGATTTGGCGTTGGGGTAGGCCGTAGCCTCAATCGGCTGCCCTGCCAGACATCGCTTAGATCCCGGTAGCATATGTTTATATGTATCGTGCCAAATCCTCAGCTCCCTTTCCCCTAGCAGCGAGGAGACGTGAGCGGTTTAGGCCGACAGTTCGAGATGTGTAAGGCATCTGTTATGTTTTTAGAAGATGTTGGAGTGGCTTTGTTTGTGTGTGTATTAGTCTGTAACACCCATTTGCTTTCAGCAAACCTATCCGTTGATCACATACATAATCCAGGGGTGTCTACACAGATAGCAAAGTGTCTGCCCTCTGACTGGCCGGCTGCGGATTTGAACAACGACGCAGACTTATGAAGTCTGAGTCTGCTGCTTTACCGACCGAGCCATCGAGGCTCCTATATATATATACATACATACATACATATATATATATATATATATATATATATATATATATATATATATATATATATATATATATATAAATATATATATATATATATATATGATTATTATCACTTTTGTACGTGATTCATTTATCACACATTACCACAGGTGAAAAATAAGAAATGGGGTGTAGGTCTGACCGGTTTCGACTTTATTTCCAAGCCATTGACGAAGGACTGATACAGAGTGTGAGAAGTCACAAATATATATACTACAAGAACAGTACTGACGAACATACACAACCGTTATAGGCTCCATATCCCCACTCAGGCCGGTGTCAAGAGGTAGGGGTGGCCTTTAAAATCATTTGGCTAAAAATCACAATAGACTCTCAGGGGACATTGCTGATAAACAGACCATACCCCACCTCAGATCCACACCTGACAGGTGTCATGGAGGCGGAGTTTGGAAACTCATTAACATTACTACCCTATACTGTGTTTACAAATATGATAATCCTATTTTCATATATCTCTACTGCCTACCTTAAAGTTTAAACAATTTACAAATTTCTTTTGATATTAAAGGATCAAGTTTATACATCCCTTGACTGATATTCATATTATGGTTGTAACTTTCTTTTATGAAGCTAGATTCAATGATGTTCCTTTCCAGTGCATTATTAGAATATACAATCCTTTTGCCCCTTCCCAGTTGATAGCATGATTGTTCTCACTAACATGTACAAATATACCACTGTTCCCTTTGCATATCTCACACATTTCTTATGTTGTTCAATTCTTTTTCCAGTGCTTTCCCGGTTTGGCCAATATAAAAGTTGTCACAAGACTTACACGGAATTTTATATACACACCCTTTAATATTGTCTGGGAGTTCTTGATAAGTACATTTTTCATTGTTGTATTGTTCTTAAATGCGACATTAACACCAAAATTCTTAAGAAGATGAGGGATATCTTTCATACTATTATTATAAGGCAGAACAAGCAAATTTTTGTGTTGTAAGGTTCTTTCTGGTTTTGATACATAGTCTTTTTGCCGCTTCAAATGCACTGTTTAATACACTATCAGGATATTTCAATTTTTGCCTGCATTCCTAATCTTATCTATTTCATCATCAATATATTCAGGGCTACATACCCGTAATGCTCTTAAAAACATAGATGAAAACACTGACTTTTAACCTTATTGCTTTGTCCAGAATAGAATGCACATAGGAAGAAATATTAGTGGGTTTTCTATACACACTATATTTAAACCCACTACTATTTCTTCGTATGAGGACATCCAGAAACGGTAAGCACCCATCATTTTCCATTTCCATCTAGCTTCATAAAAGAAAGTTACAACCATAATATGAATATCAGTCAAGGGATGTATAAACTTGATCCTTTAATATCAAAAGAAATTTGTAAATTGTTTAAACTTTAAGGTAGGCAGTAGAGATATATGAAAATAGGATTATCATATTTGTAAACACAGTTGAGGGTAGTAATGTTAATGAGTTTCCAAACTCTGCCTCCATGACACCTGTCAGGTGTGGATCTGAGGTGGGGTATGGTCTGTTTATCAGCAATGTCCCCTGAGAGTCTATTGTGATTTTTAGCCAAATGAGTTTTAAAGGCCACCCTCTGACCTCGACACCGGCCTGAGTGGGGATATGGAGCCTATAACGGTTGTGTATGTTCGTCAGTACTGTTCTTGTAGTATATATATTTGTGACTTCTCACACTCTGTATCAGTCCTTCGTCAATGGCTTGGAAATAAAGTCGAAACCGGTCAGGACCTACACCCCGTTTCTTATTTTTCACCTGTGGTAATGTGTGATATATATATATGCACACATACATGCATACACATATATTTATATATATATCACATCATATAATACGTGTATGCTCATTAATGATAATAAAAATAGCAGTAGCAGCATTAATGATATTAATAGACGTCCTTGTATATTTCCTCTAGGCTATATTGATTAAGTACGAAAAATCATTAGGAAAAGATTAAATGAACGATTTGAAACTGGCAACAAACAGCACAGAAAGGCGTAAGCAGTCCCATAATTTATTTACCACTTTACCACATTAGTTACGAAGTCTACGGACAGCACCAGCCCCGTTTACGTGGGGGGGGAAGGGAAGGGAAGAGTGAAGGGGAGGGGGAAGACACAACTAAATTAACACTTGATTGTGTGCTCCAGCGTGCAAACAAACAAAGAAACAAACAAATGTTTCAAAGTTTTAGTATATATATATATATGTATATATTATATGTATATATTATACTGAAATGATAAACACATGAACACGTGTTTCACAGAAATAAATCTCTGACTCATATCGGGATCGAACCCGGGTCACTCGGTGAAAGGCTGCTGCTCATATACTTCGTGCATCAAACTCCAGAAGGCATTATTGCCAACACAGTTCCATTCAAGAAAATAGGTTATAACTGCATCTCAGTGCTTGTGAAAAGAGAGGTGCAAAAAACCGAAGGCGTGTGTCCTTGACAGAAATTTGTTTAAGCGATCAGGTTTCCTTCCATTTCCTTCCATTAGTCTGTCCGTTTGGCCTTCTGCGACTGGTGAACATCAGTCAGCAACATCAGTCAATTCGTTCTCGGCGTTCACTCACTCTTCTGACTGGTCGTTAGACCTCTGTTGCTGCCCTGAAGCAAAAATAATGATAAAGACGACATACTTTCTACGAGTTGAACTTTTCCTTAATCTATTATGTCCATTTGATATGGCGTGGCTGCCTGTTGAACGAATGCTTATATTTATCATTTTCCCCTTCGAAACATCTTTCTGGAGACTTAAACTTAATAAGTCAACTTCCAACGCGAAGGACGTCGAGTCCACGTTAGTCAGATATCCCTATATATATTTATTTGCAAATATTTATTCGCAAATATTTATTTACAAATATTTATTCTCAAATATTTATTTATAAAGACTCATGGACATTGCCCCAATGGAAAGGGTTGTAGGTGGATTCACGTTCTTTTAATACTGCAGAAATTTCAAATTTGAAATATCAATGACACATTACTATGAATTGAAATTGATACCATTTTCCTTTAACAAATCTGTGAAGTGTGATATTTCGATGCTTGTTTTAGCCACATCTAAAGTTGAATCGACTGTAATTCACAATTATACGTATTAATTTCACTACAATCAATAAGTCTTTTAAAACTGCTTTGAAGAATGAGCTCAATTATGGTGTTCATGGAGGCTCAATTTCTTGTGTCTACCTCTGCCTCTACTTGTAGCCTCGTGGCAATGAATGTGTAGAGGCAAATTACCTTGGTGCTATATTGTTTAATAAAGATTCCTTCGTCCAGCTGCACTCATTAATTACATTAGGAAGCTCATGAGTTGATACCTCTTAAGGAACGAAGTATGGCTCTCCTTAACAATTAAATTCCTCCTCCGAAATAACACCACTTTGCATTCATCAGTTGCAGGATTTTTGATGTGAAACGAGGTGATTTCAATGCCATTCCACTGAAGCAGTAAGAACAGATTAGAAAATAGAATTTAGGCCAAAATCCAAGTGTTGAGACGTATGAGATCATTGAGCGCTGAAAGGGAAATTGGTAGTAAGAAGGTTTGAAAGGTGTAACAGGAGGAAAACCTCGCAGTTGCACTGTGAAACTGTTGTTAGAGAGGGTTGAGGAAATTCAGATGGAAGAAAGAGAATTTGAATGGAGGTACAGTAAAAGGAATGAAAGAGGTTGCAGCTAGCGGTCCCTGCCGGGCTGAAGCAGTAAGGCAAGATACGGACAGTTAATTCAGGAATAACAATATCGTTAATCGAAGCATTAAAACAAGGAATTCCAACTTCTTTTTCGGACGAGACCCCCCTCACACAAACACTGATTTACAGACCTGAGCTGTGACTGAGTGATCTTTTGCCTTTTCCAAAGCGTCCGGAAGCTATTGTTGTAGTTGAGGTTGTTGTTGCTACGGAGGAGAAAAAGGAAAAGGGGAAAATACAAATCAGTGAATGGAAGAAAAAGATTAGAGCAATGTTTATCATGGCTATACATCAACAGAAATCTCCTGTGAGCTATTAAATCGTCGCGAAACTTCTTACATTCAAGCTTTTCCTTCCCAGCACCAAACTTCTTGTCGGTGTTTTAAAGACTGACAAAACTAGTATCAGAAAAGAAGAGAAATTACTACAGACTTTCACAATGATAACCTGACTTTTGTGTTGAATGCCTCAGAATACTGAAATGATAAGTGGAAAGAAGAATGTACTCAGTGTCAACAAAACCTGCTTACGCTTACTTCCATAGCAGTGTAATTCAAGCTTGACGTCATTTGGCATAGGGGTGGTCCTCATAACGTCACCAAGCAGTGATTGCAAGGTACTGGTATAGTTCTGTATGTAATTCTTTATTTTCTCTTCAATCAGAGGAGCAGTTCCAAGAATAACATCGTAATTGGTTCTGCTAAACGTGATATTTGTTTCACTGTAAACAGGAAATGGGAGAATTAAATCAGAAAACATGGCAAAATGAAATGAAAGCTATGTTGAATGAAACCAGAAAACATGACAAAATGAAGTGGAAGCTATGTTAAATAAAATCAGAAAGCATGAAAAACGAAGTGAAAACTGTTGAATGAAATCAGAAAACATGACAAAATGAAGTGAAAACTATGTTGAACGAAATCAGAAAGCGTGACAAAATGAAGTGAAAGCTGTGTTAAATGAAATCAGAAAACATAACAGTGAAGTGAAAACTGTTGAATGAAATCAGAAAGCCTGACAAAATGAAGTGAAAGTTATGTTGAATGAAATCAGAAAGCATAACAAAATGAAGTCAAAACTGCTGAATGAAATCAGAAAATATGACAAAATGAAGTGAATACTATGTTGAATGAAATCAGAAAGCCCGACAAAATGAAGTGAAATCTCTGTTGAATGAATTCAGAAAGCATGACAAAATTAAGTGAAAACTTTGTAGAATGAAATCACAAAATGTGGCAAAATGAAGTCAAAGCTATGTTGAATGAAATCAGAAAGCATGACAAAATGAAATGAAAACGCTGTTGAATGACATCAGAAAGCATGACAAAATGAAGTGAAAACTCTGTTGAATGACATCAGGAAGCATGACAAAATGAAGTGAAAACTCTGTTGAATGAAGTCAGAAAGCATGACAAAATGAAGTGAAAACTCTGCTGAATGAAATCACAAAGCATGACAAAATGAAGTGAATAATATGTTGAATGAAATCAGAAAGCTAGACAAAATGAAGTGAAAGCTATGTTGATGCACATTCCTATGATATAGCAAACGTTTTACTATTGTGGAAGATTTGCACAAAGGTGTGATCTCATATTCATTCAGGAATTCAAGCAGATCACTCACTAAACCGTCAGGTACAACGAGGTGTAAGTCGCAGTGCAAGACTTATGATCTATAGAGGTTGAGGCATCAATATCAACCTGCTTGACGACTGCTTTCAAAGTCACGGGAACCTTCCTCTTCCCTTTCTTTCCTTTTATCGTCAGCGTCCCTCGACTTTCAGCCTGGTGATAAATCATTAAAAGAATCTTATAGCACAGTATATAGAAATTAAGATGTTAATTTCAAAAAGAATCCATTTGTGATATACAGGGACTAGGTACATGCTAATTTATTAATCAAAGCCCTGGACATGTCATTAACAATCGCGAGCGGAAAAGTAAGATTTAAACTGAGAAGAAGAAGAGCATACAACTGGGAGAAAGTGCGTTTTCTCACACATGAAAAAGACTAACTATTTCCTTGTATATGCCAGGGAAGACAATGTGATACATATGGCTTGAAAGCTGAAATGTTTTTACATTTGTACACAGTTGCATTCTTATGCATAGGCGACTGTTTTGACGAGAATACATAATAAACGTTTTTTCTACAGCTTGTCCCTGATCTATGTTTCTGGCGACCACGTCAAGGCCAAGAGAAAGCGAAGGTCTGCTCACTTCCCCAAAATCCCCCATGCAGGCGGAGCTTCGTCTACTTCCTTATTGCGTCAGCAGGTGAATTGCCGTAATGAGCAGTTACCTCCAAGATGCGTCATCGCCTACGTAGTTAACCCAGGTGGGAGGCGGCTCCACCCAATTGAGTAGACCTTGTCTCTCTTGGCCTTGGACCACGTGTCAGAGGTCGGCCTTCGTTTGACGTTTCTGGTGGCGTCTGCCTGGAGGGCCGGGCCCAGGGGGGTGGTGGTTGGCTTCAAGATAATAGGAGCCGCTTGTTCCAAACGTTCCAGTGAACTATCATGGTGGAGGTGGGTTGATGACGAAGCTACTATTTTAAAAAATGAAAATAATGGAGCTTGATGAATGGATCCGTGTCACTTAGGTTTTGAAGACCAATGAACGTTGCCAGTGTAATGATATGTATTCTCGTTAGGGAATATTTAAACACACGAGACACTGTCACATTTATCTGCTTTAAAAGAGAAAAGCCAGTGCAAGAATTAATGTCTCCTGTGAAAATAAAACTTCCAACATGAATGACACTACTTGATGAATTCCGTAAAACGGAATTGGCATTTGTACATAAAATGTGTCCTGAAAGTAAAACAGCACACATGAGTGTTCTAACTCTTTCAGAGACGTAATAAACGCCTCTGGCTGTAGTTTATTAGTATACTGTAGTCTCAAATGACAAACTTCCATATGTATATTTTTTGAAGGCAAACCAAAAAATTAGAACTACACTAACTTTTTCTGAATGCAAATGGTGAAGGGCATATGTGTGTGTGTATGTATGTATATATGTATACACACACACACACACACACATATATATATATATATATATATATATATATATATATATATATATATATACATATATACATATATACATATATATAAATATATATTTATATATATGTATGTATACACATACATACATACACATAACCGTCTTTTATAACAAACCAGCAATTCATAAAAAAATCAGTACTTACAGTAATACCATTGATCATGCCAATAATCCAGATGCTTATAAAATCCGTAAATGCTCCCTGAGACGCAGTGCCCGTCATGTAAATTGTCGATAAACCTTTCAGTTTTATAAGGCCAAAGTCCAATGCACAGGCTCTTCCCTGAAATACAGTACAGAATCATTTGAGAATGCTTCGATCAATAAACATCTTTCTAATTTTGCTGTGCGCGGTAATATGTTTATGGCAAAGGGATATGTGCACATTGCCATTCATTGGTTTCAGCTCTGACTGTGATTAAAAATTCCCTGTGAATACATTTATAGAGTTTTCTCTATTCGTAGAGAGATGTAAGCAGCATTCTGGCTCGGTAAAATAAAAAAATTAAATAAATAAGGGACTCACTGTTGCTATAGCCAATACTTTAAAAAGAAGAAAAAAAACTGAAAACATGCATAGTCAGAGTGATTTCTTGTAATCTTCTCTACCTCAGAAACTATTGTGAAGTTGAGAACTTGTAAAAAGCAGTAGCCTAGTTTCCACCCCTCAGCCTTATACTTGTGTGATTTTGCCAGAAATATAACTTAATGCAACAGATATCCTAGGAATATAATTTTTTTATGCGTAGTTTATTGGAGCTTGCTATCCTATACTGGGTGTAAGCAACATGGGAAACTAGGAAGGTTCACTACCACCACTGAAAAAGAATATTACGTCATGTCTGTCCGATTAGAAGTTCAAGTCTTGCATTATTAAAAATTCTGAAGATATGCTGGCGTTCATCACTGTCAGTTACTGCTTATCAGAGGCCAGTACGGCAAGAACTGTGTGCTGTTGTAACAAGCGGCTTGCATTAAAATTTCTAAAATGACTTCTATCCTGCATACTGTTCACATCATGAGGCTGTTATCCCTCAAAAGCCACTTTTGCAACAACCATAACTTGGTTGCTTATTAAGATTACCCAGAGGTCGTCGACCCTTAGTTCCTGCATAATCTTTGATACAGAAGACACAGAGGAAAGAGTAGCATGACAGAGTCTTTCCTTCACAAAACATTACCCCGCATGTGGATTTTTGTCGAATGCCTGGTATGTCAGCTGCATCTGTGATTCTCTTCTTAAGGTTGTCAGTTACGGTTTTCATGAAGTTATCCAGAGCGCCGTATCCACCTGATAAAAGGTAAACAAAATTCCTCTGAGCATCATAGGCAAGTCTCAGTAAAGACAGAATATTATTGTACATAGTCAGGTTTATTTCCTTAAATACACGAAGCTGATATCATTGGAACCTGGTGATATCAGCGTAGGATACGTACCCTCACCTCCAGAACAAACAGAAACAAAAGAGTATCTGAGAACTTTCCCAATCAAGTCTCGGTGCAGAACCCCACGTCACAGTAAAACTGTTTGGACGCACTTGATGCATACAGTTAGCATGCACCTACACACATACAATCATAATTTGTCATTTGTTCCGGCACGTATACAAACCTATGCTTTCATATATGGAGTAATTCGCTCTTACATATCTTCAGCTTATTGAATCATCTCTTAAAAGCAAAAACGTAACGCTATACCCGGGCCTCGCAGTGTGACCTGGATCAACTTACCATCTTCCATTGTGATCGCAGCCTTCCTAGTGTTCACTCGTTTTTAGTTCTGCGGCTAGAAATTCTACTACTGATTTTATTGCGACCTTGAGAAAAAAGAAAATATGGGCACTGCTCAAATTAAAACGTAGAAAGCCATTACACTTTTCAGCCGAAGAGGTAAATCACGCAAATGTACGTCACTCTCCCTCATTATATACCACAATCAGGACCCGAATCTTTATTACTCTTTCAGTATTTTCATTTATTCAGGCTTTCGTGTTCAACGTGGCACATGCTCTTGTTTATGAGTTTGTTGATGCGGCGGAGCGATATAATGCGAAAAAACCCTGTAAATTTTTACCGGCAAAAAAATCATCATCTTGTTGAGAGAAGAATCACAATATGCTCTCTTATTTGAGAGATTTAGAGCAGGCCTAAGCAGATGTGAGGGAATTTTCACCTAGCCCAGATAGCATTCAACACTCCATGTTGTCATACAGAAACAGTTTCAGGCACTCAGAAACATTTTACGCATTCAACACTCCATGCTGTCATACAGAAACACTTTCAGGCACTCAGAAGCATTTTACGCATTCAACACTCCATGCTGTCATACAGAAACAGTTTCAGGCACTCAGAAACATTTTACTAATTTTGGCATCTCTGCCTTTTACTACAAATTCAGACCTTTAAATGTATCTTTCCCCAATCTCATTTTCCTGATCTGCTCAGCTTATATCCTTACCTTGCTTTAACAATATTCCCGGTGCCGGATCTCCATGTTCAGCCGTTGGCAGCCCTTGACTGATGGCAGTTGTTGTAATCAGTACGAGAACTCGCAGCTGTCGATGAAAATGTAAAAAATAAATACATAAAGAGATTGAGACTAATATATATGTGTGTGTTTATATATATATATATATATATATATATATATATTATATATATATATATATATATATATATATATATATATATGCATATATATATATGCATATATATAAGTAAAGTATATTTATGAATTTTTGTCACATGCATGCTAAACTATTTGCATTAACAAATATTAAGCCACGATGACAACTGGTCGATAAATTCGTATCACTGGGCCAGTTATGAATTTTCACCTCATACACTCGTCACTCTTTTACATTCACAATTATGCAGCCACAAATTCTGTTGGATATCCAGCTCACCATACCTTAGGGGTAACTTACACCCCAGGCGAATGATAATTGATAAGTGTATCATACACGGCAGGATTCGAACCGATGCCTGTTTTAGAAACAATGACAGACAGTGACTTAGACCACCCAGCTATGAAGAGATGTATGTGAGTTGATACGGACTCTGATGTACATATACCTGTCGAATTCAGGGTCCGTACTTAGAATCGATATCAACCCTTCTCCACCTTGACAGCTGATTGGTAAGTCTTGTAACACTTGGGTAATTAATTTCTGTTACATTCAGACGTCACTATTTTTTATATTCACAAGTCACTGTCCATCGTTGATTCTAAACCTCGAGATGAGACAACAAAGCATATATTACCATAGTGCAGGATGAGATGAATGTTTTCCCGTCCGTATGAAACTGACGATGTTCTCTTGCATCTGCTGAAACAGATGTGATTCCACTGAGGTGTGTGTGTGAGTATGCTCAGGCCAGGTGCTTTCTGAGTTATCTCCTGGGTTTCCGTCACAGCTGATAATTTTATCTAGGCAAGCTACGTGACTGCAATTTTACCTAGAGACGTAGCAGCCAATGAGACTGTCCAGATTTCTCTGTAAATTTAGAATACACTGGGTCGTTCCGTATGCTTTAAGTTGTATATATGCTAATGTTAATAAGAAACGCCAATCAGCGTTCCAGCCTAAGTAATCGCAGCCTCGGCATAATTTATTAAGATGACTCACTCTCGCAAACAAAAAAGTCAAACCTCTGTGAAGGTCACTTGAAACATAATGGATATTCTGTAGCCTTGATTTGTTTCGTTACACCAAAATATCATTGATCTCACATTGAGTTAGTATATATATATATATATATATATATATATATATATATATATATATATATATATATATATATATATATATATATACATACATACATACATACATACATACATACATACATACATACATATATAATATACATGCATATATATATATATGTATATATATATATATATATATATATATATATATATATATATATATATATATATATTAATTGATGTGAATAAACTCAACCTTATGAAGCAATAGATTCTATTCAAATGTCAAAGTAATTCTTTGATTCTGTTTCTTTTCGGAAAATGTAATTTCTATCGTCCAAGAAGATGTAACCTAACTAGGAGGCTTAGATACGTTATAACGTTTAGGTAATAATTAAAATCAAGTAAGATTATCTTTAGTTTTATTGAAATTAAGAACAGAAACAATTTTCTATTTTTGTAAGAAGATGTAGCTGTCAAATCTGCATTATAGCCCTAACAGGAATGTCTTCAAAGAATAACCAGCATCGAACAACAAGTTTTGGAAATGAATCTATCATTGAAATTTCGTCAGAATCTTCAACATATAAAATTGGTCGTTATAAAGTTTTTGAAAAATTGTAATTTAATTGACAAAATACATATAAAAATATCATTAAAAATAAATCCTTCGGGCCAGCCCTGTGAGAGCAGATAA
Organism: Macrobrachium rosenbergii; assembly: GCF_040412425.1. NCBI lineage: Eukaryota > Metazoa > Arthropoda > Malacostraca > Decapoda > Palaemonidae > Macrobrachium > Macrobrachium rosenbergii. The sequence goes on from NC_089790.1 coordinate 17,904,228, forward strand.
TCACCCCAGTGGTCCGGTAAAACAATTTTAATAATACTAATAATATTCCTTATGGGTCATGAACATCTTGACATGCGTACATAGAAGCATTTGCTTTAACTTATAGTTATATGATGGTAACCTTTGCTATTCCTTTCATTTTGGAGTGTTTGCAAAAAATTCTCTACGTCCGTGAATTGCTTGTATTTTTCCATACAAAGGCTTTTACCTTCAAGTAATTTGGCTTAAAATAGATATTTATTTGCGCTCCATAAAATCTAGTAATTTTGGAAAATATGAATTAAAATGGAATCAAATTGGCTTTGAATTTTGGATGTTCAGAAAACTTCTGATTCCTTTTGAGCCGTGATTAGATTTTGTTGTCTTGCTTAAATCAGATATGTAACATTCATTTTCATGTAAAATCCAGAGTGAAGGCGGAAGGGAGGGTGGGGGGAGGAGGGGATGGAAGAGGGCAGGGGAGGGAAGAGGATGAGGAAGGGGGAGGGGAATGGAAGAGGGAAGGGGAGGGGGAAGACACAGCTAAATTAACACTTGATCTTGTGCTTGGGGAGGGGAGGGAAAGGGAAGGGGATGGAAGAAGGAAAGGGAGGGGAGGGGAGGGGAGGACACAGCTAAATTAATACTTGATCGTGTGCTCCACTGTGCAAACAAACAAATAAACAAAGAAATGATTCAGAGTTTTATATATATATATATATATATATATATATATATATATATATATATATATATATATATATATATATATATATATATATACTGAAATGATCAACACATGAACACGTGTTTCATAGAAATAGATCTCTGACTCATATCGGGGTCGAACCCAGGTCACTCGGTGAAAGGCTGTTGCTCATGTACTTTGTGCATCAAATAATCAACTCCAAAAGGCATTATTGCCAACACAGTTCCACTCAAGAACAGTTCATAACTGCATCTCAGTGCTTGTGAAAAGAGAGGTGCAAAACACCGAAGGTGTGTGTCCTTGACAGAAATTTGTTTAAGGGATCAGGTTTCTTTCCATTTCCTTCCATTAGTCTGTCCGTTTGACCTTCTGCGACTGATGAACATCAGTCAGCGACATCAGTCAATTTGTCCTCGGCGTTTACTCACTCTTCGGATTGGTCGTTGGATCTCCATTGCTGCCCCAGAAACAAAAAATTATAACAGTAGTGAAAGCAAGGTACTGTGTAAGAGTTTTATTTTCTTCTGATTTATCACGCTAATTTGATATAGCTATGCATTGAAGGAATGCTTAGATTTATCGGTAACTTAAACTTGAGAAGTCAACTTTCAACTGGATGGATGTGAGTCCACGAGAGTCAGATATCCCTAGAAATCTTGATTTACAAATGTTCATTTACAAAGATTCATGGACAAATAAGTCAGTGGTAAAAGCTGTATGTAAATTCGAGATCTGTTAATTCCTTTAAATGCTAATGAAACAATATTTTCATACTGTTTACCTTCAACAGTTCTGAGAACTGTCGTGTTTCGATGCTTTAGCCATATTTAATGTTGAATCGACTATATTTCACAATTATGCTTATTCATTTCATTATGATTAATTATGGAGGTTCGGTTTCCTGTCTCTGCTTGTACCTGTAGCCTCATGGCAATAAATATGTAGAGGCAAGTTACCTGCCTGATACATTGTGTAATAAATATTACTTTGTCCAGCATTAATCATTAGTCAGGAACCTTTCAGTATGAGGGCCACATTATGTATTTCGCACATCTCCGCGGGCCGCGGGAAAAAATTGAGAATCGTCCGTTTCATATATTTAATCGTCTCGGACTGAACTGAAAGACACTGAGCAATTTAAATATGGAAGGTATAATTCCAAGGACAATATCAGCAACAGGGAGTTGGGAGTCGACTGACTGAGTTAGATTAACAAGCACTTTAACTGGTATCCCTTAACAAGCACATTAACTGGTATCCCTTAACAAGCACTTTATTTGGCATCCCTTAACAAGGACAGTAACTGGTATCCCTTAACAAGCACTTTAACTGGTATCCCTTAACAAGCACTTTAACTGGTATCCCTTAACAAACACTTTAACTGGCATCCCTTAACAAGCACATAAACTGGCATCCCTTAACAAGCACTTTAACTGGTATCCCTTAACAAGGACAGTAGCTGGTATCCCTTAAAAAGCACTTTTAACTGGTATCCCTTAACAAGCACTTTAACTGGCATTCCTTAACACGACCATTAACTGGTATCCCTTAACAAGCACTTTAACTGGTATCCCTTAACAAGCACATTAACTGGTATCCCTTAACGAGCACTTCAACTGGTATCCCTTAACAAGCACATTAACTGGTATCCCTTAACAAGCACATTAACTGGTATCCCTTAACAAGCACATTAACTGGTATGCCTTAACAAGCACTTTAACTGGTATCTCTCGAGTAAGGAAGTATGGCTTCCCCTAAGCGTCACAGTTCAAAAAGTCCTCCCTTCAGAATGAGAACAGTTTGGTGTGAAACGAGGTGAATTTAATGGTGCCCTTTTTCACTGAAGTTCCCATTGCGGATATTGAGGTGCTGACAGTTAATTTGGAAAAAAAACTATTATTATTATTATTATTATTATTATTATTATTATTCCGAAGATGAACCCTATTCATACGGAACAAGCCCACCACAGGGGCCATCGACTTGAAATTCAAACTTCCAAAGAATATGGTTCATTATTATTATTATTATTATTATTATTATTATTATTATTATTATTATTATTATTATTCCGAAGATGAACCCTATTCATACGGAACATGCCTACCACAGGGGCCATCGACTTGAAATACAAACTTCCAAAGAATATGATGGTGTTCATTCGAAAGAAGTAACAGAGGGTAATGGGAAGTGCAGAAAGAGGAGATCAGTTATTAGAAAAACAGTTCAATTAACAAATTGATAAATAAATGTAAACGTAAGTAAACCCAGCCTCTCGCCTACCTGTGTAGAGCTATGGTTCAATGCTTCCAGCTTTCCAGAACGTCCCAGAGGTTGTAATGTGAATGTTGGTGTTGTTGTTGGTGCTGTTGTTGTTTTTGTTGTTGTTGGTGCTGTTGTTGTTTTTGTTGTTGTTGGTGCTGTTGGTGCTGTTGTTGTTTTTGTTGTTGTTGGTGCTGTTGTTGTGATTGTTGTTGATGTTGTTGGTGCTGTTGTTGTTTTTGTTAATGTTGTTGGTGCTGTTGTTGTGATTGTTGTTGTTGTTGGTGCTGTTGTTGTTGATGTTGTTGTTGTTGTTGTTGTTGTTGTTGCTACATGTTTGTTGCAGAGGATAAGAATGAAAAGGAAAAATACAAATAAGATTTCCAAAATGGGACTCTAGAGGTCAAACGAAGAAAGATATCGGAGAAATGTTCATACATCAGCATAAAGCTCTTCTAAGCTACTAAGTCATTGCAGAACATCAAACTTGAGACAGAGCGAAGGTCCTTTATTAATTATTTTTTTTAACACACGAGTATCAGAAAAGAAGTGAAATTATGACACATGTTTGCACTGACACCCTATACCCTGAGTTTGAATGTCGGAAAACACTGAAATGATAAGTGGAAAGAAGAGTGTACAGTATTCATATTCTTACTGTTGATGTATGGTTGAAGGATGATGCTCCAACGCCAAAGCACATAAAGGAAGTCACCCAGGGTAAGGGGACCTTTCAGTAAATAACAGATTGTTCTAAGTATTAGCTCAAGTATTGGATGAAGTTGTATTAACGGACCTAGCTTCTCTTTCTTTCGACCAATTTTTGCATTAAATTGGCCATCTATGTGCTGTTCACTGTAAAAAAAAAAAGTAGAATGAAATCACAAATATTGACGAATAAAGTGAAAAAGATGTTGATACAAAACGCTACAATAAAGCAAACGTTTTACTCTTAAAGAAGTTTGACACAGAAAAAGTAATCATATATTCATTAGGAAACACACCCAAGTTTCTTACATAATTATCCGCTCCACACTATTGGTAGACACGTTGCCGGTTTGTAGATCGATACTGATTAAAACCTTAACCAGAATCTTGATTTTTATATTGTAAGAGAAATCAAAATTTTTGCCTTTTACTCTCATCGTTCCCCTACCTGCAACCTGATGATACAGCATTAAGAAAATCTGATGATAAGGAACAGGTAAAAAAATGTGATTTTAAGTGTAACAAAATAAAAAAATTTTAAACCACGAAAATTTTGAAGGAAGAGATTTGTATTACTTTAATCATTTTGAGAGAAGCAGAAACCCATACAGGTTGAATGTTATTGAAGCGTGTCAGGTAACATTAACTGTTCTTGCTAAAAAAAAGTCTTGACCAGAGAAGATTTTGACAAATGCAACTACATCAGTGCATTTCATTTTAAACAAATGAAAGAAAAACCAATTATGTGCAAACGAAAAAAAATCGGAAAAACAATAATTTTCTTTTTGAATTTCATGAGTTTAATTTGTACTGAAAGTCAGCCAGCCAACATTAATGCTCGAGCTCATATTTGACAAGAGACTTGTGGGTTAATCGTTAAAGAAGCTCCAAATTATATTTGACAAGTTAGAATACATATATATATATATTATATATATATATATATATATATATATATATATATATATATATATATATATATATATATATATATATATAGATAGATAGATAGATAGATAAAACCTGACATGATTGAAAGTATGTAGTATTCCCTCAATTATCCGGATTAATAGAGCCACAGCCCTGTCGGATAATGACGAAATCTAGATAATGGCGAGTAAAAAAAATCTATGGGTGTGCAAAGGTAACTCCATACCCTTCCTCACCTAAAAATGTCAATACCACATGGCCATAAACACTAAATATCCTTATAAACAACTACATTGCAGTTTAAACTGAAAAGCTTTGCAAAAAGCAATTATTTTCCTTGTTTTCCAATATTTTTAACAAAATAAACTCCATACATACACTTAAAAACAATAAAGCCGCCTCCTTCCTTTTCTCCTGTACACGACACATAGTTCATTATGCTACAAAACCTTTTTTATATGAAGCAAGAATTGTAAAAGACATTGTATTGCTCATAAAAAGTAAACCCCTTTTTTTCTCATATGCAAAACAATATGATAGTTTACACAAACAGTTTTATAAAAAAAAAAAATTCTAATAAAACTGTAAGAATACATTTTACCTTGTCACTTACCTGTGTGCACTGCTCTTCGTGCATACGATGGCCGGATGTTTTAAACACTTGTAAGGAGATTTGAAAGTTCTCCTCCACCTCCTTCCCTCCATCAGCTCGACCATGTCGTCAGTGTCCAAGGCCCCAGGGTAGTCAGTGGGGTCCGAGTTGGGTTTCTCCAGTATCTTGATAACTGCATTGAAGGTTGTTCGCATATGCTTGTATGAGGACAGTTGATGTGGAACAGCCTCTTCATCATCGTTGTAGTTTTCAGCTGCTTCCTCATCACCACCAGCAATTGCAGCAGCTATCTCACTGGCACAGAAGCCGTCAACATTGAACCCCTGGAAGTCCATCGTGGCCTTTTCTCCATTCAACATATGGTTCCAGGCGCGGTTGAGGGTCTTTACGGTGATGTCCTTCAAAACATCTGCAAAGTTGTGTGGCAGACTTCTGTGAATTCTTATGATGATATTCCAGTGTCTGTTCCTCCCATGCATCCAAACCTTACCCTTTCTCGTCGTCGTCCTCCAATACTACCATCACTTCCTCCAGGAACTTCCTCTGGTGTAGCTGTTTCGTTGCAATAATAACACCTTGGTCCATTGGCTGAATGAGTGAAGTCATATTAAGAGGCAAATACATGGCCCTGATGTGCGTCACCATCTAGTTGGGCTCTGTAAGGATGTGCAGGCACATTGTTCATGAGAAGCAAAGCCTTCACCCAATGTTCTAGCAGTGCCAAGGTCCTGTCTCTGATGAAGAATAACCTCCTTACAAAAATGATAATGGAACCAATCAGAAATGATCCTGGAGGTGAACCAAGCCTTTGCCAAATGATACCAAATCACTGGGAGCCTACCCATGAACCTATGATGAAGATGTAGTTGCTTTGCATGTCTTTACTACCACTGGTTTGCAGTGATGCCTACCAATAGCATTTGCACATAACAATGCAGAAATACGCTGCTTGGAAAGCTTTCGACTGGGTAAATTCTTTTCCTTCTCATCAACCAGGGTTTTAGTGGGTAGGGAGTGATAGAATTGACCAGTTTCATCAGCATTGTAGATCTGTCCTAAAACAAGGCCTTCTTTCATCATGAAGTCTCACAACTTCCGGTAAAATTCCTCTATTTCCTCCTCAGAAGCATCCAAATCTTCACCATGAGTTTTCTTGTTAGAAGAAATTCCATGTTGAAGTTAGAACCGGACCAGCCAACCTTTGGACTCCTTAAAGTCTGCAAGTTTATGCAAGCCTGTTTCATGACATGGTAAGTGATGTCAGGCTAGTCATGAAAGATAACTCTTTACCTCTTTCGTTCTGTGTTGGCGTTTGTGCTTCTTAGCGCAGTACTGTATCACGATTCCTTTTTTTTTTTTTTTTGCTTTGCTTGATTTACTGCATAGTATTTCATTACAAGTTTAGTTGACTCTAAGTTTGATTAGCACACGTCATAACAGTACACAAGAGAATATTTTACCACTATTGATACTTCGTCTCTAATCACTGTACAAATGTCTAAAGTGAAAATTTGCATATGTAGGTAAGTCAAAACCAAAGAAGTTCACCGACGCCATCGAATGAGTGTGCGCATACATACATACCCTAGGACATGCTTGCGCTTATCTTTTGGTTTATAAATATAAAAAATGAGAAATACAGTAAAAATATTAATGAAATATAAAGAAGTACAGGAGTGTGTGTGTTATTTTACATAGGCGTTGATGTAAACATACCTCAGTTACTGCTCTCTCTCTCTCTCTCTCTCTCTCTCTCTCTCTCTCTCTCTCTCTCTCTCTCTCTCTCTCTCTCTCTCTCTCTCTCATACCTCAGTACTGTACATATCCTTTAATAAAATATGAATTAATGTATCATAAACACAAAAACACGAAACGAAACAAGCGCCAGGAAGTTCACTGATGCAATCGAATGAGTGCATGTATACATACCCTATGCACATGACTGTGTTTATCTTTTGGTTTGTAAAAATAAATGATGAGAAAATGCAGAAAAATATAAGTGACACTAATGTAGCACAAAATATAAATAAAACAGTGAAGGAGTGTGTGTGCTATTGTATTAGGCTTCGATGTAAACATACCTCAGATATTGCTCTCTCTCTCTCTCTCTCTCTCTCTCTCTCTCTCTCTCTCTCTCTCTCTCTCTCTCTCTCTCTCTTTCCCATTCTATACTGTATCTCAGTACAGTGCATATCCTTTAATACAATATGAATTACTGTATCATAAAAGTAAAAACACATAACCAGACAAGCTCTATCAAATCAGATGTCTACCTAGCCATCTTCACCTTTCCAACACTGCATCCCCGCCCCCTCCCAGCCAGAGAAACTTCTCCCCAGCTCCATCCACCTTCCAAAACAACACCTTCTCAGAGTGAGTTCCATGCACATACTTATTACACCTCCTCTCCCATGGCGCCTATCCATCCGACCCCCACCCCCCCTTTGGAAACTTCTCCAGGCCTCCCCTCACCCCCAAAACTCTTTCTCAGTCTGTTTATGAGTTTAAGCAGTGTTACCAACATTTTCCTAAGGCCGTGCAGCATTGCCAACCATTGGAGAGTGGTTTTGTCAAGTTTTTAAAATTTATATATCATATATCTTTGGGGCCTTGGTCCCTGGTCCGGATGTGTTGGATAATGTCGAGTTCCGAATAATGGTGATCTAGATAATTGAGAGATTACTTTATATATGTTAGTTCTATGTATATCAGTGAGACCCCATATATTAATTGACGAAGTCATTATAAATAATGGAAACGATGAAACAAACAAAAACTTCTTTCGGTTTTCTTCTGAAGATGGAAAGAGAAACCCACAAGATTCCTGTGTGTAACTTGTTTACTTGTAAATATTTACATATTACTTGAATCTCGAGTATTTTCAGGTCGTAACTGTGACCCTTTTTCAAGAGATGTGAAGGTGGTCAGGTTGGTTCAAGGCCCAGCAATCTTCTGGAACTTCTTCTCCCTGTGCTGTCATTTATATGATGGCTGTCCTGGTTTCCATTCTCATGAGAGTTGTTAATCCCCTCCTGTCGGTCTGATATCCTGATCTGATGGTCAATGGGAATAACCCTTGAGGTAAGTGAGTGGTCACCATCGGTCTCTTGGGCAGGAGACCTAACCCCCAGGTCAGAAGGGTCGATCTTAGCTTTCTTTTAATATTAAAGCTCGGCTTATGGGATCTTATGGGATCTTCTGAGGTAAATGCTTTGTTTCCTTCTATCACTTTAATCTCCCTGATGAGTGCCCCTTCCACTACCCTCCTATGACTGATGTTATTGCTTTTGTATATAAGCCTACTGTTTTTAAAATCCATCCTATGGTCTTTTTCCCAACAATGCCTAGCTATAGCTCCCCTGTGAGTTGAGCTGTACTGCACTTCTGTGTTCTTGGATTCTAGTCCTTATTCCCCTACCTGTTTCACCCACATATTTTTCTCCACAATTGTTACAATTAATTATGTATACCCCTCCTATATCATCTGCATTACTGTATTCTCCTTTCAATGATATAGGAGGGGTATACATAATTAATTGCAACAATTGTGAAGAAAAATATGTGGGTGAAACAGGTAGGGGAATAAGGACTAGAATCCAAGAACACAGAAGGGTAGTACAGCACAGGGAGAAGAAGTTCCAGAAGATTGCTGGGCCTTGAACCAGCCTGACCACCTTCACATCTCTTGAAAAAGGGTCACAGTTACGACCTGAAAGTACTCGAGAGTCAAGTAATATGTAAATACTTACAAGTAAACAAGTTATACACAGGAATCTTGTGGGTTTCTCTTTTCAGTGGAAACGATAACATCATTTAAGAAAAATTAACAACTAATTAAAAATATAAATGACAAAAGAAGTAGATTAGAGCTTAAAAATACTCACTTGAAGATTATAGAATTTTCCAGTCATCAGGACGAACTTGAGCAGTGTTGCTGTCTCATTCACCACAATTTCAGTAAATTCAACATCGTTGAAACCAGTTATATATGTACTGGGAATGTATACTCTATACCTTCTCCTCTGAAATATGCAAATAGTAACAGTTTTCTCATTTTACCGTACACAATGACTTGTTTATAACTGTGAAAACATACATTGCTGTTCTGTGGTGTCAAAACTGTTTTTGAAAATTCTCAGTGAATATGGTGTAGATTTTTCTCTCTTCACAGAGGGATATAAACAACCTTTCAGTTCTTTAAAAAATAATTGTTAACTGAAGCTGCTGCTAAAACATTACAGAAAAAGGAAACCTGAAACATATATTCAAAGTATTCTTAATGATGAAAAGACCTCACTTCAGCATAAACTGATGCTTATCACTATCAGTTATTGCCTTACAGGCCAGTACAGTAGAAACTCCGCCACAGCAAAACTAGCTGCATTTTAATTTCAGAAAGTAATTGTCTTCACATCATCCGTCTGATCTCTTGCAGGTAATCAGGTGATGGTACCAGCTAGCAGTAATGAAGTCCCTCTGTAGCCAGTTTTGCAATAATCATCGCTTGATTGCTTATTAAGCTCCCATAAACAGCATCAGAGAAATGAAGTTAGGAGAAGAAGTTAGAAGTGATGCAAGTCACAGAGTCGAGACCGAGTTGGTATGGTCATGTGATAAGGATTGGTGAAAAGGACCGAGTGAAGAGGGCTTGAGTGGAACCTGTCAGAGGCAGAAGGTCGAGGGAGGCAAAGGATTAGAGGACGTGATGGAGTTCAGGATGATTTGAGGAAGGGTTTAGCAGAGAAAGAAGTTTCAGACGGAAATAGTCGGGGAAGACGCTTGAAGGCAACCGACCCCTTAGCTTTAGGGGTAGCTGTTGGCGTGAGGAAGAAAGGTCGTTGAACTTTGACTTTGTCAAACCTCCGCATCAGAAGATGTAGAGAGGATTACCTGTGATAAAGTACCATATCAGTATCATCCCTCTGCAAAACATCACCTTGTGTCTGAAAACCTTATTGATTTCTGGCGTCTGAACCACAGCAGCTTTGGTTTCCTCCCGAAACCTTTCATTCAGGGTTTTCATGACTTCGTTCCGAGTGTCATTTTCAGCGCCTGTCAAAAAAGTAAACGAATCAAGAGTATGTCTCAACAGTGGCACATAATATTATTTTATGGGGTCAGGTTTATTTCCTTAATAATTTGCTGATGATACAATACTTACGTTTTTATTTATATATTTATTTATTAGTTAATTTATTTTTTTTCTTTTCTAATAACTGATCACTTCTCTCTGAATTCCCTGTTACCTTCTGTAATTTCTTTCAAGTGAGCAACATAACATTTTCTTTGGAAGCTTGAATTTCAAGTCGGTGGTCCTGTGGTGGGCTTGCTCCATATGAACAGGGTTCATCATCTGAATAATAATGCTGGTGATGAAATATCCAAAGCTGATATCTTTGGAATCAGTCAAAATCCACCTTTTTATACGAAGATTTTTGTTCACTTTAAATAACACAAATTTTTGTTCTTTGATATATGACTCGTGATTATTTATCATGTTATTTTGTCTAAGAATAGTAATAATAATAGTGATATTAAGCATGTTTAAAGGAAACACGAGGCACATATACCA
>NC_089790.1:17920000-17922500 GCF_040412425.1 Macrobrachium rosenbergii
AAGGAGATGACTGTTGCTAAAATCAGTACATCAGCTGATCTCCAAAATACCAATGAAAGTTCTTGAAATCTAACATAGGTTTAGTTCATTCATATTAGGGAAAACTGATGACGTGTGTGTGTGTGTGTGTGTGTGTGTGCGCGCGCACGTACGCTGGCCAGGTGCCTTCTGAGCTATCTCCTGGGTTTCTGCCACAGCTGATCATTTTATCGAAGCAAGCTACGTGACTGCAATTTCACCTCGAAATACAGTAACCAATGTGACTGTTCAGATTTCTCTGTAAATTTAGAATGCATTGGGTCAATCCGTTTGCTTTAAGTTGTATATATGCTAATGTTCATAAGAAACGCCAATCAGTGTTCCAGCCTAAGTAATCGCAGCCTCGGCATGAATTATGAAGAGGACTCACTCCTGCAAACAAAAAAGTCAAACCTTGTGAAGGTCACTTGAAACATATTTGATATTCTGTATCCTTGATTTGCTTCGCTCACAATTTGTAAATATATATATATATACGTATATATATATATATATATATATATATATATATATATATATATATATATATATATATATATATATATATATATATATATATATATATACATATACATACAGTATATATAATTTATATATATAAATATATATATATATATATATATATATATATATATATATATATATATATATAAATCATTCATTTAGAGTCTATAACTGGCTCATGATAATCATTTGTTAATAAATATATATATATATATATATATATATATATATATATATATATATATATATATATATTTGTATAAATATATATATATATATATATATATATATATATATATATATATATATGTATATATATACATATATATATATATATATATATATATATATATATATATATATAAATATATATATATATATATCTTCTTCGTTTTCAAGCTATATATATAATTATTATGATTAGCAAAATTCGCTAACAAATTGCCTCCCCCTCCTTTGTTGTGGTTGGTTGTTGTTGTGTTTCATGATAATCACTTCAAAAACAGGGGTTTTTAGGCGCTCCCATTTTTGATAAAGATCTTTCCTTGAGGCAAAAAGGTTATTTGCAATGAGTCAAAGCATCTGTGTTGGGCGCAAAGGATATATATATAGGCGTCCTACTGGCCCCATCGATGCCTTTTGCATATATATATTCCCTCGAGCCCGCATTGCTTGGATACGGGAATGCATCTCACCGCGTGGAATATCGGAATAGTCATCCACGGATATCGGAAAATAGTAGTGCCTATATATAAAGAAAGCCAGAAATCTATTTCCGTGCGCCTCTTGCATCGGCAGTATTAATATTACCTTTGGCATAGTGCATATATTATTCTTTTGTCTATTTTATACTGGCGTATATATATATAGTGATCCTATTTATATGGACTGTGGCTATCCCCAGTTTCATTCAATACTTATATAATGTATGTAAATACATAAATGTATATATAATACCAGAGCCTATGCTCATATACATATCAGAATATATATATCAAATACATATATATATATATATATATATATATATATATATATATATATATATCTTCGTTTCAACATGCTATATATATATATATATATATATATATATATATATATATATATATATATATATATATATATATATGTATATATTATATATATATATATATATATATATATATATATATATATATATATATATATATATATATATATATATATATATACATATACATATATACATATATATATATATATATATATATATATATATATATATATATATATATATATATATATATATATATATATATATATATATGTATATATATATATATATATATATATATTATATATATATATATATATATATATATATATATATATATATATATATATATATATATATATATAGTTAACCTGGGAAATTTGAAACTAAATGAATGATATATATATATAAGATACTGCTGTTATCAGAAAATAAAAACAAGAAAAATATTTATAGGCTCTATAGTAAACATATAAAATTAAATATGAAATATATATGAAATGGACTTTATAGGTTAATATATATATATACATATAGTTTTGCATAAATATATAGCGACACCTGGCGCTATTTATAACTCATATGAAACAACTGAATATATATACCTAGTTTATAAACATACTGTTGTCATATAATTATGTTTTAATACTTCAGAGGTTAACCTTATGTTTAATATTTTTCATCTCCAATTGCCATCAATGATTATCATGAGCCAGTTATAGACTCTAAATGAATGATTTACTGAACTTACTTACCTCTATTTTTGTATAAGATCTGACTGCTGTTGATTCAGAAAATCGTAAAAACAAGAAAAAAAAAATTTATCTGATTGCTAGGACTTTGGCTCTACTCACATTAATTTAGGTATTTGTAAGTAAACACGTTAGGATTAAGTTTAAAATTATGTGTATTTACATGAAATGA
>NC_089790.1:17935000-17952500 GCF_040412425.1 Macrobrachium rosenbergii
TTACAAATTGAATTGCCTTATATATTTTCTATGTATTTGTATGTTTAATATAATTTTATTTGTAAAAATGTTCATCTTGCAAAATTGTTGTGTTTTACAAAAAAATGAATTATTTTTGTTGTACTACTATTTTTGGTGGTCAGTCCTTGTATAATCTTTTAATTGTCACTGTCCTGCTTCTGAACAGTTGATCCTAATCCTTAGTAAAACCTCTTAAATATTAATATTTTGTAGTTCTACTAATTCTTCAATTGTGTTGGATTCCAGGTACATATTTTCCTTTGTAATCCCATCTGTCATTTATAGGTTTTCTTTGTAAACTTACTTTGATATTTCTTCAGTCTGTAGTAAAGAACGACAGAGTCAGAGAAGGCCTGAACTCATGATACTCAGTGCTTCCCTTTCCATTGTGGATTTTATCTTATTTATATATTCATCACATTCCATATTTTCATTGATTCAATTATACATACACACACATATATATTATAATATATATATATATATATATATATATATATATATATATATATATATATATATATATATTCTCTCATATATATATATATATATATATATATATATATATATATATATATATATATATATATATATATATATATATTTATAATATATATATATATATATATATATATATATGTAATAATGTGTCATATGTACTATATTTATACATACATATATATATACTTATATATACACATACATATATATAGTGCATTACATGCTCATTAATAATAATAAAAATACCATTGCTGCTTTGTGAACAATGTTAGTAAACGTGCTCGTATGTTTCTTCTGGGCAGTATTGATTAAGTATGAGAAATCACAAGGAAAAAATTAAATGAACGATTTGAAACTCTCTGGCAACTAACAGCACAGAAAGGCGTAAACAGTTCCATAATTTATTTACCACTTTAGACTAGTTACAGAAGTCTACAGTGCCTTTTAGCCCGTTTGCAGTGGGAGGGGAAGGGAAAGAGTGAAGGGGATGGGAGGGGAGGAAGAGAATGAAGAGGAAGGAGGGAAGAGGATGAAGAGGAAGGGAGGGAAATTGGAAGATGGAAGGGAAGGGAAGACACAACTAAATTAACATTTATAGTCGTATTGCTCCAGTGTACACAAACAAAGCAAATAAACAACCAAACGTTTCAAAGTTTTATTAGTTTTATATACCGTATGTATATATGTATATATATATATATATATATATATATATATATATATATATATATATATATTATATATATATATATATATATATATATATATATATATATATATATATATACTAGTGATCAACACATGAACACGTGTTTTCACCCAAATAGATCTCTGACTCATATCGGGGGATCAGACACCAGGTCACTCGGTGAAAACCTGCTACTTATATACTTCGTGCATCAAATAATCAATTCCAAAGGACATTATTTACCTCACAGTTCCTCAGGAACAGTTCATAACTTTGCATCTCAGTGCGCTTGTGAAGAAGTGCAAAAATCAGTGTGTCCTTGACAGAAATTTGTTTAAGGGATCAGGTTTCCTTCCATTTCCTTCCATTAGTCTGTCCGTTTGGCCTTCTGCAACTGTTGAACATCAGTCAGCAACGTCAATCAGTTTATCCTTGACGTTCATTCACTCTTCTGATTGGTCGTAGGACCTCCATCGCTGCCCCTGAGGTGAAAAATGTATAATAACAGTGAAGGCAAGATACTCTGTAAGTTTCATTTTCTCCTAATTTATCACACTAATTTGATATAATATAGCTATGTATTGAACGAATGCTTAGATTTATCAGTGACTTAAACTTGAGAAGTCAACTTTCAGCTGGATAGACGTGCGTCCACGAGTCAGATTTCCTATAAATCTTTACAAGCGTTCATTTGAATTTATGGAAAAATAAGTTGAGTGGAAAAGGCTGCAGGTAGCTTCACGATCTGTTAGTACTGTAAAACATCATCCTTTAAATGCTAATGGAACATTATTTTCATACTATTTTCCTTTAACAGTTCTGCGAACTGTCATGTTTCGATGTTTTAGTCATATTTAATGTTGAATCGACATAATCTACAATTGCTTATTAATTTCTTAAAATTAATAAGACTTTTAAGAATAATTTAATGAATCACCATAATTGTGTTTGTGAAGGTTCACTTTCCTAACTCTACATCTATTTCATCTTCTACCTTTGGCCCCATGTCAATAAAGTTGCAGAGGCAAATTACCAGGTTGGTACAATGTTAAATAGATACTACAGGTTTATCAGTTTGAGTTTTTTTTTATACGAAACGATATGTGCTTTAAAGCAATGAACGAATCATAGTCTTCCGACGAGACTTCATATGAAACGAGATGTGTTTTTCATACAATGAGCGGAACATAGTCTTCCGACGAGACTTTATGTGAAACGAGATGTGTTTTTCATACAATGATCGGAACATAGTCTTCCGACGAGACTTTATACGAAACGAGGTGTTTTTTCATACAATGAGCGGAACACAGTCTTCCGACGAGACTTTATCTGAAATGAAATGAGATGTATTTTTCATACAATGAGAGGAACATAGTCTTCAACGAGACTTTAAATGAAATGAGATGTATTTTTCCTACAATGAGCGGAACATAGTATTCCGACGAGACTTTATATAAAACGAGATGGGTTTTTCATACAATGAGTGGAACATAGTCTTCCGACAAGACTTTATATGAAACGAGTTGTGTTTTTCATACAATGAGTGGAACATAGTCTTCCAACGAGACTTTATATGAAACGAGATGTGTTTTTCATACAATGAGTGGAACTTAGTCTTCCGACGGGACTTTATATGAAACGAGATGTATTTTCATACAATGAGAGGAACCTAGTCTTCGGCGAGACTTTATATGGAAGCAGATGTTTTCATACAGTGAGGCAATAGAACATAGTCTTCCAACGAGACTTTATGAAATGAGATGTGTTTTTCATACAATGAGCGGAACATAGTCTTCTGACGAGACTTTACATGAAATGAGATGTGATTTTCATACAATGAGCGGACCATAGTCTTCCGACGAGACTTTATATGAAACGAGATGTGTTTTTCATACCATGAGCGGACCATAGTCTTCCGGTGAGATTTTATATGAAACGAGATGTGTTTTTCATAGAGTCAGCAGAAAACAGTCTTCCGACAAGACTTTCTACGAAACGAGTGAGATGTGTTTTTCATACAGTGAGCGGAACATAGTCTTCCGACGAGGCTTTAAATGAAATGAGATGTATTTTTCATACAATGATCTGAACATAGTCTTCCAACGAGACTTTATATGAAACGAGATGGGTTTTTCATACAATGAGTGGAACATAGTCTTCTGACAAGGCTTTATATGAAACGCGATGTGTTTTTCATACAATGAGTGGAACATAGTCTTCCAATGAGACTTTATATGAGCAGATGTGTTTTCATACAATGATCGGAACTTAGTCTTCTGACGGGACTTTATATGAAACGAGATGTGTTTTTTATACAATGAGCCGAACATAGTCTTCTGACGAGACTTTATATGAAACGAGGTGTGTTTTTCATACAATGAGCAGAACATAGTCTTCCAACGAGACTTTAAATGAAATGAGATGTGATTTTCATACAATGAGCGGAGCATAGTCTTGCGACGAGACTTTATATGAAACGAGATGTGTTTTTCTTATTGAGCGGATATGAGTCTTCCAGTGAGATTTTATATGAAACGAGATGTGCTTTCATTACAATGCTCAGGTGTATTTACGACGAAACTTATATGAAACGAGTTTGTATTCTTCGCCACAATGAACGGGCATAATCTTCTGACGAGACTTTTGCATATGAAGCTTGAGATATGTTTTCATACAATGAGCGGAACATAGTCTTCCAACGAAAGTTATATGAGAGCAAGGATGCGTTTTTACACGGTGAGTTTAGACATAGTCTTCCGACGGACTGTACATGAAACAAGATGTGTTTTCATGCAATGACCGGACATAGTCTTCAGCGAGACTTAACATGAAATGAGATATGTTTTCATGCAATGATCGGAACATAGTCTTCCGACGAGACTATATGAAACGAGATGTGTTTTTCATACAATGAACGGACCATAGTCTTCCGACGAGACTGTACATGAAACGAGATGTGTTTTTCATAAAATGAACGGACCATAGTCTTCCGACGAGACTTTATATGAAACGAGACGTGTTTTTCATACAATGAATGGAACATAGTCTTCTGACGAGACTTTATATGAAACTAGATGTGTTTTTCATACAATAAGCGGAACATAGTCCTCTGACGATACTTATATGAAACGAGTTGTGTTTTTCATACAATGAATGGAGCATAGTCTTCCGACGAGACTTTATAGCAGAGCAGAATGTGTTTTTCATACAATGAACGGACCATAGTCTCCTGACGAGACTTTATATGAAACGAGATGTGTTTTTCATACAATGAACAGAACATAGTCTTCCAACGAGACGATGTGAAACGAGATGTGTTTTTCATACAATGAACAAAACATAGTCTTCCAACGAGACGATGTGAAACGATATGTGTTTTTCATAAAATGAACGGACCATAGACTTCCGACGAGACTTTATATGAAACGAGATGTGTTTTTCATACAATGAGCGAAACATAGTCTTCCAACGAGACTTTATATGAAGCGAGATTTTTCATGTAATGAAGTCGGAACGCAGATGCTGACGGGATGTTTGTAAAACAAGTGAGATGTGTTTTTCATACAATGAGCAGGTATAGTCTTCTGACGGACTTTAAATGAAATGCGATATATTTTCATACAATGATCGGAACATAGTCTTCCAATGAGACTTTATATGAAACGAGATGGGTTTTTCATACAATGAGTGGAACATAGTCTTCCAACAAGGCTTTATATGAAACGAGATGGGTTTTTCACAATGGGTGGAACATAGTATTCCAACAGTTTATATGAAACGAAGTGTATTTTTCATACAATGATCAGGTTAGTCTTCCGACGGGACTTTATATGAAACAGATGTGTTTTTTCCTTACAATGAGCGAACATAGTCTTCTGGCGAGGCTTTATATGAAACGAGACGTGTTTCATACAATAGGCAGAACATAGTCTTCTGACGAGACTTTATATGAAATGAGATGTGATTTTCATACAATGAGTAGAATACAGTCTGCCGACGAGACTTTATATGAAACGAGATGTGCTTTTCATACAATGAGCGGACCATAGTCTTCCGGTGAGATTTTATATGAATCGAGATGTTTTTGGTACAGTGATCGGAACTTAGTCTTCCAACGAGACTTTCATGGAACAAGGACGTGTTTTTCATACAATAATCGGAACATAGCCTTCCGATGAGACTTTATATGAAACGAGATGTGTTTTTCACACAGTGAGTGGAACATAGTCTTCCGACGAGACTTTACATGAAACGAGATGTGTTTTTCATACAGTAAATGGAACATAGTCTTGCGACGAGACTTTATATGAAATGAGATGTTTTTCATACAGTGAACGGACCATAGTCTTCTGACGAGACTTTATATGAAACTAGATGTGTTTTTTATACAATGAGTGGAACATAGTCTTCCGACGAGACTTATATAAAACAAGTTGTGTTTCAACAAAATGAGCGAACATAGTCTTCTGGCGAGACTTTATATGAAACGAGATGTGTTTTTCATACAATGAATGGACGATAGTCTCCCTACGAGACTTTATATGAAACGAGATGTGATTTTCATACAATGAACAGAACATAGTCTTCCAACGAGACGATGTGAAACGATATGTGTTTCATAAAATGAACGGACCTGGAGCTTCGACGAGACTTTATGTAAGTAAGATGTTTTTCATACAATGAGCGGAACATAGTTTTCCAACGAGACTTTATATGAAACGAAATGTGTTTTTCATACAATGAGCGGAACATAGTCTTCCGACGAGACTTAATATGAAACGAGATGTGTTTTTCATGCAATTAGCGGAACGCAATCTTCCGACGAGACTTTACATGAAACGGGTGAGTTTACTGTACAATGAACGGAACATAGTCTTCCAGCGGACTTAATATGAAATGAGATGTGTTTTTCATACAATGAAAGTCAGAACATAGTCTTCCGACGAGACTTTATATGAAATGAGATATTTTTCCTTACAATGGGCGAAACATAGTCTTCCGACGAGACTTTATATGAAACGAATTGTGTTTTTCATACAATGAGCAGAACATAGTCTTCCGACGAGACTTTATATGGAACGAGATGTGTTTTTCATACAATGAACGGAACATATTCTTCTGACGAGACTTTATATGAAACGAGATGGTTTTCATACAATGACGGACCATAGTCTTCCAACAAGACTTTGTATTAAATGAGATGTGTTTTTCATACAATGAACGGAACATAGTCTTCCGACGAGGCTTTATGTGAAATGATGTGTGTTTTTCATACAATGATCCGAACATAGTTTTCCGATGACAGTTTACATGGAAACAGCAGAGATGTGTTTTCATACAATGATCTGAACATAGTCTTCCAGTGAGACTTTTTATAAATCGATATGTGTTTTTCATACAATGAATGGAACATAGTCTTCCGACGAGACTTTATATGAAACAAGATGTGTTTTTCATACAATGAATGGAAATAGTCTTCTGACTAGACTTTATATTAAACGAAATGAGTTTTTCATACAATGAACGGAACCTAGTCGTCCCGCAAAACTTTATATTAGAGATGTGTTTTTCATACAATGATCAGAACATAGTCTTCCGACGAGACTATACAAAGAATGGAACATAGTATTCCAACGGGACTTTATATGAAACGAGATGTATTTTTCATACAATGAACTTTGGAACATAGTCTTCCGACGAGCTTTGTATGAAATGAGATGTGTTTTTCATACAATTAACAGAACATAGTCTTCCGACGAGGGCTTAATATGAAACGAGATGTGAGATGTGTTTTTCAAACAATGAACAGAACATAGTCTTCTGATGAGACTTTATATGAAACGACATGTGTATTTCATACAATGAACGGAACATAGTCTTCCGACGAGACTTTATTCGAGAGCGAGATGTGTGATGTGTTTTCAAATAATGAACGGAACAGTCTTCCTGACAGACTTTCTATGAAACGAGATGTGTTTTTCATAATGAACAAGACATAATCTTCCGACGAGATCTTATATGAAAGGAGATATGTTTTTCATACAATGAACGGAACATAGTCTTTCCGACGAGACTTTATATGAAACGAGATGTGTTTTTCATACAATGAACGGAACATAGTCCTCCGACGAGACATATGAAACGAGATGAGTTTTTCATACAATGATCGGAACATAGTCTTTCCGACGAGACTTTATATGAAACGAGATGAGTTTTTCATACAATGAACGGAACATAGTCTTGCGACGAGACTTTCTATGAAACGAGATGTGTTTTTCATACAATGAACGGAACATAGTCTTCCGACGAGACATATGAAACGAGATGAGTTTTCATACAATAGACGGAACATAGTCTTACATTAGACTTTCCTATGAAACGAGATGTGTTTTTCATACAATGAACGGAACATAGTCTTCCGACGCGACTTTATATGAAACGAGATGTGTTTTTCATACAATGAACGGAACATAGTCTTCCGACGAGACTTTCTATGAAACGAGATGTGTTTTTCATACAATGAACGGAACATAGTCGTCCGACGAGACTTTCTATGAAACGAGATGTGTTTTTCATACAATGAACGGAACATAGTCTTCGACGAGACTTTATATGAAAGCGAGATGAGTTTTCATACAATGAATGGAACATAGTATTGCGCGAGACTTTCTATGGCAAGGATGTGTTTTCATACAATGAAGCGGAACATGGTCTTCCGACGAGACTTTCTATGAAACGAGATGTGTTTTTCATACAATGAACGGAACATAGTCTTCCGACGAGACTTATATGAGACGAGATGTGTTTTTCATACAATGAACGGAACATAGCCTTCTGACGACACTTATATGAAAGGAGATTTTTTTTCATACAATGAACGGATATGAAACGAGATTTTTTTTTTCATACAATGAACGAGACATAGTCTTCGACGAGACTTTATATGAAACGAGATGTGGATGTGTTTTCAAATAATGAAGGATTAGTCTTCGACAAGGACTTGAAAAAGAGATGTGTTTTCATGCAATAGACAGAGCATAGTCTTCCGACGAGACTTTATATGAAACGAGATGTGAGATGTGTTTTTCAAATTATGAAGGGGACTTAGTCTTCCGACGAGACTTTATATGAAAAGAGATGTGTTTTTCATGCAATGAACGAAACATAGTCTTCCGATGAGACTTTATATGAAAAGAGATGTGTTTTTCATACAATGAACGGAACATGGTCTTCCGGCAGGACTTTCTATGAAACGAGATGTGATTTTCATACAATGAACGGAACATAGTCTTCCGACTAGACTTTATATGAAACGAGTTTGTAGATGTGTTTTCAAATAATGAAGGGAACGAATCTTCCGACAAGACTTATATGAAAAGATGTTTTGTACAATGAACGAAACATAGTCTTCCGACGAGACTTTATATGAAAAGAGATGTGTTTTTCATGCAATGAACGAAACATAGTCTTCCGACGAGACTTTATATGAAAAGAGATGTGTTTTTCATACAATATGAACGGAACTTAGTCTTCGACAGAGACTTATGAAACGAGATGTGTTTTCATACAATGAACGGAACAGTCTTCCGACGAGACTTTATATGAAATGAGATGTGTTTTCATACAATGATCGGAACATAGTCTTCCGACGAGACCCTATGAAACGAAATGTGTTTTTCATACAATGAACAGAACAGTCTTCCGACGAGACTTTATATGAAATGAGATGTGTTTTTCATACAATGATCGGAACATAGTCTTCCGACGAGACTCTATGAAACGAAATGTGTTTTTCATACAATGAACGGACCATTATTCTTCCGACGAAAGTTTATATGAAACGAGGTGTGTTTTTCATATAATGAATGGAACATAGTCTTCCGACGATACTTTCTATGAAACGAGATGTGTTTTTTATACAATGAACTTAACATAGTCTTCCAACGAGACTCATATGAAACGAGATGTGTTTTTTCATACAATGAGTGCAACATAGGCTTCCAACGAGACTATATGAAACGAGATGTGTTTTTCGTACAATGAACGGAACATAATTTTGCGACGAGACTTTATATGAAACGATATGTGTTCTTCATACAATGAACAGACCATAGTCTTCCGACGAGACTTAACATGAAATGAGATGTTTTTTTCATACAATGAACGAAACAGTCTTCCGACAAGACTTTACATGAAACAAGATGTGTTACATAGTCTTCCAACGAGACTTTGTATGAAACGAGATGTGTTTTTCAAACAATGAATGGAACAGATGAGACGTTCACAAACAAACGTAAACAAATACAGACCTGAGTAATGCTTGGGGTCCCAGGATTGGGAACCTTGTAGTGTGGTCGTTGGTGCAAAAGAAGTTTCATATGGCGTTATTGCTCGAGTTATCGTAGATGATGTTGCAGTTGGTGCTGTTGTTCGAGTTGTTGTAGATGATGTTGTTCTAGTTGGTGCTGTTGCTTTAGTTGTTGTAGATGATGTTGTTGTTCGTGTTGTAGTTGGTGCTGTTGTTGGAGTTGTTGTAATGAATTGCTGTTGTACGAGTTGTTGTAGTTGGTGCTATTGTTTGAGTTGTTGTAGTTGGTGCTGTTGTTCGAGTTGTTGTAGTTGGTGCTGTTGTACGAGTTGTTGTAGTTGGTGCTGTTGTTCGAGTCGTTGTAGTTGGGGCTGTTGTACGAGTTGTTGTAGTTGGTGCTGTTGTTCGAGTCGTTGTAGTTGGTGCTGTTGTTCGAGTTGTTGTAGTTGGTGCTGTTGTACGAGTTGTTGTAGTTGGTGCTATTGTTTGAGTTGTTGTAGTTGGTGCTGTTGTCCAAGTTGTTGTAGTTGGTGCTGTTGTTCGAGTTGTTGTAGTTGGTGCTGTTGTTGGACTTTGTAGTTAGTGCTGTTGTTCGAGTTGTATTTGGCGCTGTTGTTCGAGTTGTTGTAGTTAGTGCTGTTGTTCGAGTTGTTATGGTGTGCTGTTGTACGAGTCGTTGTAGTTGGTGCTGTTGTTGGATTTTTTGTAGTTGGTGCTGTTGTTCTATTTGTTGTAGTTGGTGTTGTTGTTTTATTTGTTGTAGTTGGTGCTGTTGTACGAGTTGTTGTAGTTGGTTCTGTTGCTCGAGTTGTTGTAGTTGGTGCTGTTGTTCGAGTTGTTGTAGTTGGTACTGTTGTTCGAGTTGTTGTAGTTGGTGTACGAGTTGTTGTAGTTGGTGCTGTTGTTCGAGTTGTTGTAGTTGGTGCTGTTGTTCTATTTGTTGTAGTTGGTGCTGTTGTTGGATTTTTTGTAGTTGGTGCTGTTGTACGAGTTGTTGTAGTTGGTACTGTTGTACGAGTTGTTGTAGTTATTGGAGTTTTTGTAGTTGGTGCTGTTGTAGTTTTGTGCTGTTGTTCGAGTTGGTGTAGTTGGTGATGTTGTTCTATTTGTTGTAGTTGGTGCTGTTGTTGGATTTTTTGTAGTTGGTGCTGTTGTTCGAGTTGTTGTAGTTGGTACTGTTGTACGAGTTGTTGTAGTTGGTGCTGTTGTTGGAGTTTTTGTAGTTGGTGCTGTTGTTGGAGTTGTTGTAGTTTGTGCTGAGTGTTGGAGTTGTTGTAGTTGGTGCAGGGGTAGATGTTGTTGGAGTTGTTGTAGTTGCTGCAGGGGTAGATGTGGTTAGTGATGGAGTTGTTGTAGTTGCTGCAGGGGTAGATGTGGTTAATGATGGAGTTGTCGTCGTCGTCGGGGTAGTATTTGTTGATGTTGCAATGGAGAAGAGGAAACGTGAAAAAATGCAAACGATAAGAGAAGATTTGCAAATGGGCTTAAGAAATAATATAGGAGTAATATACTATTACATTTCACCTGAAAACAACACAAAACAGTGATATTCTGAAACAAGCAAACCTTGCAGCATAAAGCACTGAAGTTCGTATGCAAAAAGTGGGAGGAAGTGGATAAAAGCAGAATGGCTGATGATGAGACAGAGTAGGGGAATGAGAGAATGACTGGCCAGCTTAGTTTTGATTTCCTTTACAGACGACTATTAAAAAAGAAGTGAAATTATGCAACACATTCACAATGACACCTTGTAATTTGAGTTTGAATGTGTGAAAATACTGGAATGATGACTTGAAAGAAGAATGTGTTCAGCGTCAACAAAACGTGCATATTTTTACTTGATGCATTCATCATAGGGTTACCTGGCAAGGGCTTATCATCAAGCTTTTCTTTCACGTAATCTGCTAATACTTCTGTAACCACTCCAACAGCTATATCAAGTGCAATTCGAAATACAATGGGCCAGAATTTTGCATTGCGACCTTCTAAGCTTGACGAACGAGTTACTTTACTGAAAAAAATAAATGTAATGATATCAGAAAAAAGTGACAAAACAAAGTGAAAACGATGTTAATAAACAGCACTATAATTAAGCAAACGTTCTTACTGTTGCCCAGAAGATTTCTGAAGAAAGTTCTAATCAAATACTCATTTAGCAGAGCTCATGTTAGTCTCTCGCAACGATCCACTCAAACTCATCAATGGTCATTCTGGAGGTTACTGGATCAAGATGGGCTAAAGCCTTGACCGTAGAATTCGTGAAAGTTGCATTTATAATCATTTCTTCCATCTGAGCCAATGTGCTGTTCTTCGTCAACGTCCCTTGACCTGTAGCCTGATAATGAAGCATTAACAAGATCGGATAAAAAAGAATAGGAGTACCGTGACTTTGAATGGAAACCAGTCAGACATTTTAAAGCAGATGACAAGAACTACACTAATTTTATTATATAAAAGGTCAGTATTTCCCTGTCACACAAAATCATCACTGCTTACCAAACATAAATGCAAGTTCCTAAGTTCAGTTGGAAGTCAGCAACTTCGCGCTAGACGATACAGATTTAGAAATGAATTAGGGCAAAAAATTAACCATCTGGAGATGGAGTCTTAGACATTATAGGAAAAATTACAGAAATGACCAATGGCCCTTCTTATAGAAGAAGAATGATTAGGTTCATCACTCATATTTTAAAAAGACTTGTGTGTGTGTGTTTATGTATATATACTGTGTGTGTGTGTGTATAATATATATATATATATATATATATATATATATATATATATATATATATATATATATATATATATATATATATATATATAATATGCATATATATATATGTGTGTGTATGTAAATTTAGATAAGATAGATAACTAGATAAAACCCATTATATACTCCAGGGCCAAGGGAGTTCATAGATTTGATTAGACATTTAAAACCAGCAGTAATTTTTATTCATAGTTTTCAGAGCTGATGGACCTGAAAATGCCCCGAAGTGGGATGGGTAAAATTCAGATTAATATAGCGTCACAATAAAGCATGTATTCTCACAAATAACCATTCAAAATGAGACTTGCTCTCTCACCGAAAGGATGAATGTAAACAAAACGTCGTAGGTTGAAGGTCAAGGTCACCAAAGGTCAGTCTATGATGTAATTTGTGACTAGCATAAAATCCGGACCATAAAATACATAAATTACCTTCAGAATTCTGCAATTAAAATATTCATTTTTTAGGTGGATTCTAGTCCAGTGCTAAGTGGAAAAGTGTTTGAAACAGGTACAGAGAGAAATACCTCTGGTTTAACCCCAATGCAGCTCAAGTAAAAAATACCAAAACGGTAAAATACCCTTCGGAGGCAAAAATTACAAAGAATCAAGTCGGAGTCATTGGATACTGCATAATATGACTCAGGAGCACTAGAATTAAATAAGAGTTATATTTCTAAAGGTGTTTTTGAATGAAAAGGCCTTCAAATTTTTTTCGGAAAGAAGCCTCACTGGGATTTCCACAGGGTAACCCCCATTTCCAGTTTCAGTTAATATTCAAACCATTCATCAACTAGTCGGTTTTCACAGAAATGATGAATTTCAAGGTCTTTAAAAGTTAGTGCTTATGCTATCATCATTATGGAACAACTGCTCAGAATTTTATTTCACTGACTTGAAAATGACACACTATTCCTGCAGATTGTGTCAGACACTGTGTTTCTTAAGTAATAAACCTTTCCTTATAGAACTGTTTGAAATGTCTTATACTGGTTTGAAAAGAGTGAAGCTAATCAGTCTGAATTTCTCCTACCTCCTAATTTTCGACACAGCATTCAGGTCTGCAATTTCTTAGAAAACTATGAATAGCAAAAAATTACTGCCGGGTTTCAGAATCTACCCTCTCGTGAAGGTGCTCCAAACAGCTTTAACGTTATCAATTCAGTTATTAACAGGACCTCTCCTGCATGCAAAATACCCCCTTGCCTCTGGGGACTATTAATGGTATATGTGAAGTTGTTTCCTTGGTCATCACAAGAGACTCCATACATGCATGATAAGTTCGTCCAAAGAAAATGTGGATGATGCCATCATTTACGAAAAACCAGCACCTAATGGCAAAATGAAGAAATAGACTAGAACTTTAAAGTACTCACGACAGTACGATTAAACACGCCAGTCATCTGGATGCCAGTTGGATGCTCTAATGTTCCATTCACCACAGCACCTCGAAATTCAACTTCCGATAAACCCATCATATTTATCTCAGGAAAATGCACCGTATAGGTTTCATTCTGAAATGCACAGAAGAATCATTTAGGAATGCTTCGATGTATTAACATTTTTATATTTTTACTGATCACAAGGATACATTTATAACTGTACAGATATGTATGTCATTTTTTATTCTGTGGTATAAAAATCGATTTTGACCAATGCTCAGTGAATACAATAAAGATTTTTCTTTCTTCATAGAGAGATGGAACCAGCCATTCGGTGTGGTATAAAAAATACGGAGGAGTAGTCACTGATGCTACGGCTAGCGCTCTATAAAAAAAAAAAAAAGAGGGGAAAACTACAAAATCATGCATACTGGTTGCTCATTAAGCTCCTAGGAAGGTCGGCGAAGAAATGAAGATATTAGGAGCAGTGCCGGGGTGGTAAAAATCACTGAGTCAGGATTGAAATGGTATGGACATGTGATACGGATGAGTAACGGGGAACAAGTGAAGAGAGCTTAGATGGAACCTGTTTTGGCCATGGTCGAGATATATTAGGGTAGACGGTCAGGACTGAGTGAGGCAAAGGAGCAGATGGCATGATGAAGCAAAGAAGGATTTGGAGAGGAGGTTTTAGCACAGGAAGATGCTTTTAATAGAAATATTTAGCAAAGACTCATCAAGGGATAGCTGTAGGGATGAAGAAAGAAGGTCCTAGAACCTTCGTTCTTGTTAAATCTTTTTTATGGGAAATACAGAGAGGATTACTCATGGTAAAGTAGTATGTCAGTATCATCCCTTCACAAAACCTTACCTCGAATGTGAAATCTTCTTTGATGTCAGGTAACTGAACCCCAGCTTCTCCGATATTCTCCCTGAACTTTTCAGTTAGGGTTTTCATGAATTCATCCAAAACTGGACTTTCAGCACCTGACAGAAAAGTAAAAACAACTCCAGTAAGTCTCAGCAATAACACAGAATAGTATTTTATAGAGCCGGGTTTTTCTTAAATATCCGAAGCTGATATCATTGAAACTTATGGTGCGCAAAACCCACGTCGAGAACAAACTGTTATGACATACTAAATGCAAAAAATTAGCTTACAACCACATGCATACAAAGACGTAATTTACCTCTCTGACCACAGTTGTCAAGTTTCCAAGTCTGAAAAATCAGTAATGTCAGAGCATGCTAATCGTACTTTATTTACAAGATTTACAAGATATACAAGATCTTCCACTCCGTTGCAGGATTTTCTATCTTTTCCTTAAGATGGAACTTTGTAACAAACTCTAAAGACAAAGTTCAAAATATTCAGTTTAGTTCTGCAGGTAAAAAGTCTATTGCTAGCTGTCACGCAACATCAGCCCACCCCCTAACCCCAACCCCAACAAATTGTCGTTATGTTTTATTCAATTAATTTGAAAACCATTATTGTTATTATTCTTATAGTTATTATTATTATTATTATTGTATGTATTATTATTATTATTATTATTATTATTATTCTTCTTGGAAAAACCCATCTTTTAAACGCTACTTCATTGAAAGAATGACTGTTTACATGCCATTGGTATTTTATTTCGGCGGCCTATAAGTTTATTCGTACCAGATGCAAGAAAGCGATAGTTTTTATTAACTTGACGTTTTGATAGTCACACCATTCATAGAATTAATTAGCTGGAGTATATACATGTTAATATATTTATACCCAAAGATGGGGGTCGATTTTTGGTTGGTTGTCATGGTTGGGGATCTCTCGCATTGGCTGCAAGTCTCATCAAACATCAAAAGCACAGACTGGCTTGCAGGTTCCTCTCACTGGGCTCCACCCTCGACAGAGAGACCTCTGCGGGTAATGTTCCACTGCAAAGACTGGTGAGGACTCCTTGTAGAAGAAAAAGTGATGGTCCATGCCAGCCTTTGCAGGATCTTGGTGCTCACAAATAGTCTGCTGTTGTTAATTATTCTGCTGCCAATTCATGGTGGATGGCAGTCCTCATAAATCATTCAGCCTTACCCCTGCTTGGAATGTTTAACCATTCTCAGGGCATAGTATTTGGTAGACTACTCCTCTCCTCTTCATGGGATTGCTGCTAACAGAGGGGCTATTCTTCGTAAGCTACTGGGGAGTCCTCTCATCTTTACTGTATAGTAGATCATAAGGTTGACTGTTGTGTTCTTCAGTAGAGGTTGCAAAGTAATGCAGAATTCACTAGGGATGTAGGGCATCAGGATCTTATTCAAAGTCTTGGCCAGGTAGTATGTTGAAGTTGGGCATTGGCTGTTTATGGCGCAGGAAGGGTTGTTGTCTACAAGGGTTTTTACATTGCCATATATGTAGCCTATGGTGTAGTACCCCACAGTCTTGGGAAGGTGCACAGCACCTTTCGTTGATCAATGGAGCCAACTTATGAACTCGGATCAATGTAGTTGCTATGGGTTCCCCTTGGATGTGATGTTTGCCAACTTCTACATTGGAGTTATCAAGCAGTGCATTTTCAGCAGGATCCCAAAACCTACCTTATCTGTAAGGTATATAAACAAAACCTTCATCAGCATTGCAGACAAGGAAGAGCTGGAGACACTTTGATAATTTAGAAGCGTGATTCTCTGCTTCATGTGTGAGAAGAACTGTTCATGATACCATCCCCCTCTTAGACGTCCATGTTACTAGCACTCCCAGGGACTCCAGACAAAGGTCATAGAAAACCAACCAACATTGGGCTTTGTCTCAATGCCAGTGGAGAGTGCACTGATAAATTTAAGACATCATTATAAACGCCTAATTTGGCTGCACTGTCTTCCCCTGTTCTTCTGGAGTTCCACCTCTGATAAGCTTGAGCGCATTGCCAAGACCCTTGTCGACCTGGATATTACCATCCAAGTCACAAGGGGTGAAAAGGAATGCCGTCGACAGATGGTAATCATCAAAGAGCAAGATCCCCCAATAGGGTGAGATGACCATGGGGCCTTTATAGAAGCTATGTAGACACTAACTGCAAGAGGATGGGCTGCCTGAAAAACATCACCCAAGCTCTTGCAGTCCCACTGAAGACATGAGCGACCTTAAGATCTACCTTAAGGATCAGAGGATTACCCAGTACCTTGAAGAATATTTACAATGTAATCCATGAAGAGGAGAGGTAGTATACCAAATATTTTGCCCAAAGAATAAATGCCATTCCTACATCAATTGCCGCATGATTCACCTCCAAAGGATCATGGCCCACTACATGTGGGGGTGGTATACCAACGCTACATGGGGGAACGTGGCAGTGCCCCTAATACCAGCAAATTGTAAAGAGCACCATAATCCTGGACAGTGCCATAGACCACCACCACTTACGCTACAAGGAGGCCCTCGCATTACCCAGGAGACCCTCCTTCTTCCAAACACCATCAGAAAAACGAAAGGGCACACCTCTGGATAACTCAACAGCCACCCTCCTCTTCAAGTGCCGAGACCACCAAGCAAGAACCCATGGTGCCAGCCAATCAACACCTCTAATGCTCGAGACTCGCGGCCAGCGAAGGGATTCCTGGTCATGACAACCGATCAAAAATTTACCCCCATCTTTGAAAACCCGTTTTCGAGTATAAATATACCATGTATCTATCCCTGATGCTTATGAGCTGCCGAGGAGCAGGAGACCATGCTAGCACAAAGCTAGCTTAATCTAGAGTCTAGATAGATAGATCCCTGTTGCCATTCATCCTTTGTAAATGGTAGCGTGGACCGCCGAAACATATGGTTAATAAATGAACTTCGGT
>NC_089790.1:17957500-17970000 GCF_040412425.1 Macrobrachium rosenbergii
GACTGAGAAACAGCAACAATTCGCTCATACAAAGCATCTTAAGCATTGAGGCAAAAAGATCTAAGTTGTGGGAAAGATGGAATAATGAGGCATCTGTTCCTTAAATGTCTTATTCTCTGTTTTGCAATTATGAAGTGTCATCTCCAGAATCTCATTTTTATTATTATTATTATTATTATTATTATTATTATTATTATTATTATTATTATTATTATTATTATTATTATATTTCTACGTTTCTTGTTATTTTTTGGTATTTTTACTTCTTATTATTACTGTGTTTAATATCAGTGTAGAGTTTTGCAATGTTCAATATTCGTATTTAGCCTTCTGGACCTGACTTATGTAACCACCTGAGGTCCCCAGATGGAAATTAATCGTCTGCAATCTGTATTTTTTATTGTTATCATTTTTAATTTTTTTCTATTATTCCCCATATAATTGCTGTCATTACCGTTATTATGAATTCTATTTTTTTCTACTTCTTCAGCAACTGTGTGAGTACTGCCGATAATTGTTTTTATCATTGTTACCTTATGTATCTAGATTGTGTGTATTGTATTTGTATCTTCCATGTGTATGGCCCTGAGCCGCAATAAAGATTTATTATTATTATTATTATTATTATTATTATTATTATTATTATTATTATTATTATTATTAACCTAATCTAACTTTGCATTAATGGTTGACATGACTTGCTCCCTACAGTATAATTATGTTGAATGTTGTATGTAGGTCAAACTTAGAATAATAGTTTATGTGAAAACATAAAATAATTAAATCTTAACCTCTGCCATTCTACCAAAGGAGATGGCTGCTGCTAAAATCAATTTATCATCTGATCTCCAAGATACAAATGAAGGTCCTTGAAAATTAACGTAGGTTAAGATGATTCATGTAAGGGAAGAGTGATGAAGTCTGTCTGTCTGTCAAGCGTCTCTACTTGTACAATATGACTACGCCTTCTTAGTTTTTCAGTGCTAAAGCACCCTCACACGTTACAGGTACATACAGCAACTGACAAAAAATTGGTTTGTGGATACTCAATACCTTGAAACTGAGACACCCCAGAATTTTTACTAGATGTAAAAATCACCATAGCATCACCACGGTTAAGTAACACTAACGAATCACGTTTGGTAGGTCCCAGGGATGTTCCTGGCCTACTGCCCCACCAGCCTACCCAGCTGTTAATGGGTGCCAGTGTCTGCCGAAGGGGTATCAGGAAAAAGGGCGTGGTGCTTGCAGCCTCATCTTATATTTTTTTACTTTCACCACCAAACCACTCCCTCACCAGGATGGGAAAATGATGTTTAGTAAAATAAAAATTATAACAGCACAAATAGGCAGGTAAAATGATATTCCCGCAACATTTGTGTTAATTCTTTTATTAACTCTACAGAAACAATGATTAATGTCTTCAGTCCTCAGCCAGGTAGCCAAAAGTTTGTTGAGATTTGCCCTCAACAATGCAAGCATAATTTTCTCAACCTTCCCGTTGATCCGACTTGTCTGCAGTTCGACGTGATCCGTAAGTTATTTCTTTTGCAAGCGTCAGTCTTGTCTCTACACCTGGGCGTGGATGTGCCCTTCCACAGAAGAAATTTTAGGCACGTTGAGAGCTCGGTTCTCGTAAATTTGTACTGGAAAGTGGACAGAAATGACAGTGGTTAGTCTGTGGCTTTCATATGGCTAAGTAACTTTGATTGTGAATGGTTTACCTGGTTTTAATTGGTTTTTTAATTATTTGTATTCAGATAATTGTACCGTATATTTCAAATACTATTCTTCTTTCTATTGAAGGGCGTTGACTTAATATGGAGTCTTTGTTAAAAACTGCCTTATACCTCACCCGGAAGAAGCAACACTTATTTTGAGTTCATATTTTGCTGAAAAAGTAGATTTGGATACCCCAACTCTTCTGGTACCCACTGGATCCCAGCTGAGTTTCACCATACACAAACAAGTAAGAGTGAAAAATGCGCCGAAGTTTCTTTGGCGCAATCGAGTTTTCTGTATAGCGTATGTTGTATGAAACTCTCTGCCACGCCCCATGAAACTCTCAGCCGCGGCCCATGAAACTTTCAGCCACGGCCCAGTGGTGACCCGTGTTGTTGGAACCTATGGCGGTGCCAGACGCACGATCATGGCTAACTTTAATCTTAAATAAAATAAAAACTACTGAGGCTAGAGGACTGCAATTTGGTATGTTTGATGATTGGAGGGTGGATGATCAACATACCAATTTGCAGCCCTCTAACCTCAGTAGTTTTTAAGATCTGAGGGTGGAAAGTGACTGAAATCACAGGCTACAGGGCACTTTCATCCCAACTCACTCGAGATAGTCATCTGGAATCCCTTATCCACGATGTTGCCATCACCAGGGTCGGACGTGAACACAGCCACCAGTTGCTGGGTCGTTCCGTCATTTTGGTTCTTGACGATGAAATCGGTTACTTGGTCAATGTTGTTGTCGCAGATGGGGCTGAAAGATCAGATTATTATTATTATTATTATTATTATTATTATTATTATTATTATTATTATTATTATTATTATTATTCAGGAGCTGGACACTATTCATATGGAACAAGCCCACCACAGGGGCCTTTGACTTGAAATTCAAACTTCCAAAGAATATGGCGTTCATTCGAAAGAAGTAACAGAAGGTAATGGCATTTGAAAGTCTCAGATTTATTGAAATTTAGGCGGTCAAGCCAAGCACTGGGCCACTTTCGGTCATTCAGCGCTTAAGACGGTGAAAAAAGGGAGTTGGAGTGGTTAGACAGCAAGAGATTAAGGAAATAAAGGAGATGAAGTACAAGGAAAGGCATTACTTAAGGTTCTTTGCAGCCCCCATCGGCCCCTACCTGCAACCCCTTTCATTCATTTTACTGTACCTCCGTTCATATTCTCTTTCTTCCATCTTACTCTCCACCCTTTCCTAACAATTGTTTCATAGTGCAACTGCGAGGTTTTCCTCATGTTACACCTTTCAAGATAGCTTTATTGTCAATTTCCCTTTCAGCGTTGAGTGACCTCATGGGTCGCAGCGCTTGGCCTTTGTCCTAAAGGTGGAACTGGGGGAAAACCAACAGTAGGAATTAACAGTTAGAGGTGTTGGACAGCAATGCCGAAGAAAGGAAGCGGAATGGAGTTCAAGTAAAAGGCTTCAAAAGTAGATGCGGCTAGGGGTGGAAGGGACACTGCAAGCACCCTTCAGTCATGCCTACAGTGCACCACGTGAGGAGCATTACAACGAGAAATTACCTTGAATATCATCTACAGTTTAACAGCAAACCTGACACATGGCACCGATAAGAATCTCCCAAAGTAATTGTTATTCTCTTCTTTCTGTATTTCCCTTTACTTCCTCTTACTTCTTCCTAGTGAGCACCATACTCTTTGGAAGCTTGAATTTCAAGTCCATGGCCCCTTTGGTGGGCTTGTTCCATATGAACAGGGTTCATCTGCTGAATAATAATAATAATAATAATAATAATAATAATAATAATTTCATATTAAATATCGCAAGTATCGTCAATAGAGTCAGACGAAGGTCACAAGATAACAGCTGATTAAAAAAATACACACTTCCGCTTACTTCTGATATGTATTGTCACCCGTCATAATCAGGTTGTCGTAAGCGCAGTTGGTGGCCGTGTGGATGGCGTCTCCAGAATTGAACGACACTAGGACAAAACCTCTTTCAAGAAGCTGGAGAATAAAAAAAATTAATAATTTATATATATATATATATATAATTATTACTAACATGACCTCGTTAAAACTGGATGGTATCTCGTGGAGATATTTATTCATATCTCCACGAGATACCATCCAGTTTTAATGAGGTTATGTTAGTAATTGTATTAATGCACAGAACAATTGTGTAAGTGAGTTAATAGTTATATATATATATATATATATATATATATATATATATATATATATATATATATATATATATATATATAGATAGATAGATAGATATATGTATGTATGTACAGCTTAATCACGGACATATGGAACATAATGGATATATAAGTAAAGACAAAATCCACGAAGGAAAGAGAAACAGGAGTGCTGCAGAGGAGGCCTTTCGACTGTCGTCCTTTACTTAGCTAAGTAAAGGACGACAGTCGAAAGGCCTCGCAGCACTCCATTGTTTCTCCTCCCTTCGTGGATTTTGTCTTTATATATATATATATATATATATATATGTATATAGAAGCCGGAAACATTGATGTTTCAGAGTCCTCCTGTGATTATTGTAAGAGATCACACAAGAATTAGTGTCAGTTTCCGTTTCAACGCTGAATGAACTCATCATAGTTCCCAGCGCTTTGCTTTTGGCCCAAATTCCATCTTCTATTCTGTTCTTGGTTGGATGGCAGTTTGGTGATGGTGGTTTGTTCCATAAATCCTCATTTATTTGTTTATATATTTATTTGACTGGCTTATCCAGTTGTCTACGTAATCAAGTTAGAGTATATTATACTGGTTGCGTTGTAATTTATTTAAATTCATACGAATTGCTTACCCATCAGTCATCACTACGAGTAAGTAAAACTCAGCAGATCTGTAGATTAAATGATGTTTATAAACTCTAGAGTAGAACTGTTATCTAGAAGGAGACTTGAAAATATTAAGCTCGATAAACACTGAATGCATTGTAAGTTTTCGTGACGAAAGGGTAATTGCCTGTAGAATATTTATCAAGTAGTATATATATATTATAATATATATATATATATATATATATATATATATATATATATATATATATATATATATATATATATATATATATATATATATATATATATATATATTTGTATATATATATGTATGTATGTATATTAGGTGTTCCAGGTATTTTCATTATTATCTAGATTCCTTCGTTTAATATCTATAAATTCCTTACTGAAATTCCTAAAAGAATATCGTCATATTTCATGTCTAGTATTTCTACTTTATCTTTTTACGTAAAGTAATAGGTTTTCTCTTCACTTAATTTCAGTTATATGTTCTTTCTTTTCTGGGCCTGATGACTGGGTACACAAAAATAACCGAAAACTTGCTAATGTTAAAAAAATGCTCCGGAATTTGGCACAGGTATTAATCCTGTACAGGAATTAAGGAAAAGAGGCGTTACTTGATGTTCTGAGTTACACTTTTTGAAAAACATATACATATATATATATATATATATATATATATATATATATATATATATATATATATATATATATATATATATATATATATATAATTTATATATATATTAATAACAGCACATTAATTTAAACATGATGGTATTGAATGGAGATTTTTATTCAGAATAAGTTACCAGCTTTCAAGGACTGTCTGCCCTCATTGTCTGGTAGCTGACGATGAGGATAGACAATCCTTGAAAGCTTGTAACTTTTTTTGAAAAAAATCTCCATTGGATACCGTCCTGGTGAAGTCCTATTATCAATTGCATTGATACACAGAACAATTGTGCAAGTGATCAAGTTTAATAAAAATAAGTTTAATAAAAATATATTATATATATATATATATATATATATATATATATATATATATATATATATATATATATATATATATATATATATATATATATATATCTGGGCACTTACATTGATGTTAAGAACACACACGCAGCCATCTGGGTAATTACTTGGGTAATTGGGTGAGGACCAATACTCCGTGTGTTCACCATAGGCCTGGTAAGTTGCAAAGTTAACAGTGATCGTCTTGTTGCAGGCACCACAAGCTGCAACAGATCATGGCATACTGTTATGTTATACATCCTTTTTTATCTTTGGATGGTGATAACTAAGAATAATTTTTCATGTCAGAAAAAAACTAATAATACTAGTAATTATGATAACAATTTTATCTCTGAAGTATGGAGGGGACAGTTAAACTGGTTGGCTGACCAGGAGTAGCAAGGTATGTCTGGATGATGGAAAACTTCCAAAGGAATGGGTGAAATGAATACTTAGTGTTTATTAGTGTTTATACGTATGTATATATATATATATATATATATATATATATATATATATATATGTATATATATATATATATATATATATATATATATATATATATATATATATATATATATATATATATATATATATATATATATAAAGATATTTGCATCAAGATTTATATATTAGAAAATGTTTGTAAGAAAATTGATAGAGAGGCAATAATATATATATATATATATATATATATATATATATATATATATATATATATATATATATATATATATATATATATATATATATATATATATATATATGTATGTATATATAATTATTTTTATTAAATATTTCCTTAATGCCACTAAAATGTTTTATGAAAGAGTGCCTGGTTTGGCGCAAAAGGTGTGAGACAAAGATATGAGATGTCTCAATTGCTATTTAGAATCTTTCTGGATGAAGTATAGTTGAAAAATCAATAGAGGTCATAATATATGGAATGTGGGTGGTACAATAAGGAGAAATTACAAATACCGATGAAAGATTTGCCAATAGAAGAATAATAACTTACGACCTGAATCCACTGCAGCAACAGTTGTTGTTGTAGTTGATGTTGTAGTTGTTGCTGGCGTAGACGTGGTTGTAGTTGTAGAAGAGGTTGTTGTTGGAGGAGTTGTAGTTGTAGAGGTACTTGTTGATGTTGTAGTTGCTGGAGTTGTAGTTGTGGTGCTTGTTGTTGTTGTAGTTGTAGCTGGTGTTGTAGTTGTAGTAGTTGAAGCTGGTGTTGTCGTTGAAGTGGTTGTAGCCGGTGTTGTTGTAGTTGTAGCTGGAGTTGTAGTTGTGGTTGTTGTAACTGGTGTTGTAGTTGTGGTTGTTGTAACTGGTGTTGTAGTTGTAGATTCTGGTGTGGTTGTTGTTGCAGTAGAAGTGGTTGTAGATTTTGGCGTTGTTGTTGTTGCAGTAGTAGTGGTTGTAGATTCTGGCGTGGTTGTCGTTGTAGTGACGGTTGTGATGTCTGGCACCTTACAGTGACACCTCTGTCCATCCACGAAGTTTGTCACTATTTTGTAACCTGTTGGCTGTGGGAATTATGAGTTAGGTTGACATTTTGGAATCTTCTATGTATTTCAGCTATGTATTACAACTATGTATCGCAACTATGTATTTCAGCTATGTATTTAAACTATGTTTATGTATTACAACTGGGTATTAGTGTACGTGTTTCGACTATGGATGACATCTATGTATTTCATATATGTATTACAGAATACATAAATAAATATTTCTGATTTCTAACGTAAAGTTAACAAGGAACTTTTGTTGAATATTTGTGAATAATATTAACACTCGTGGATTACGAGCTAATTAAGATTTTGTAATTTTCTATGTATTACGACTATGAATTTCAACTACTTTTTATAACTATATATTACAGAATACATACGCAAATATTTCTTATTTCTGACATAGGGTTAACGAGGGTCTTTTGTCGACTGTCTGTGAATTATTATAATTTAGAAGCTTGAATTTCAAGTCAGTGGCCCCTGTGGTGGGCTTGTTCTATATGAATAGGGTAAAAATAATAATAATAATAATAATAATAATAATAATAATAATAATAATAATAATAATAATAATAATAATAATAATAATAATAGCGTTAGTCATCAAAGACATATTTATTTATATATTTATTTATTCATTTATTTATTTTGGTAGGAAAATAAACATGTAGTAAGTAATTCAGCATTTAAATCTATAAATCCTTTGTTGTGAAAACACTGAAATGAGTTTTTCTAATTGCAAAAAAAAAAAATAAATAAATAAATAAAGCTCTCCTCCCATGTAAAAATTTTGTCATATCCTCTGTACGCATTTCACCCATTGGCCATGAAAGTCTTGCCTTAAGAAAGTGTTAAACTTC
This sequence comes from Macrobrachium rosenbergii, assembly GCF_040412425.1. NCBI lineage: Eukaryota > Metazoa > Arthropoda > Malacostraca > Decapoda > Palaemonidae > Macrobrachium > Macrobrachium rosenbergii. The sequence continues at coordinate 17,965,436 of NC_089790.1, forward strand.
ACCAGGTTAACTTTTAATGTGACAGATAATTTAACATTATCAAGAGCTTTATTTATTTTAAAATTTTTATTTTTGGTAAGAGTATACTCGTCGTCCTTCTGATCTTTATAATCGTGGCCAATTTCGAAGTAGGACTCTATGAGGATTAATACCTGGCATATCCATTGACATTTAAAAACCACTTACCAAATCAGCTGACCAGATTTCGTACTTTTCGGCGAAGGTCATGGCGTCGCTCGAACCGGAAGTGACGTAGAGCATGAAAAGCAACTGGAGAATCAACATGGCTCTGAGTCTGTTGGCAAATAAAGCAATTATGAATTAATATGAATTACTAAAGGAAGCAAAAGAGGACTTAGCCACGTAGGGGGGGCGAGTTGACTGCCGTCAGTGCACCTCACGCAATGCGCTGTAGGCATTACTTAAGGTTCTTTACAATGTCATTTCGACCCCTAGCTGCAACGCCTTTCATTTTCTTTTATTATACCTCTGTTCATATTCTCTCTCTTCCATCTTACTTTTCTCAACCCTTTCCTAACAGTTGTCTCAACATTATTTTCAGCGCTGAATGACTTCATTGGTCCCAGTGCTTGGCTTCTGGCCTAAATTTTATATTCCAATTTCAAAAGTGAAATGGAATCAGTCTCGATTTGATTTGGACCAACAATTTTTTTATATACAGTTTGATTTTTTTATGAGGTTACTAGACCCTAAATGTCAAAGTTCTTTATTTTGATCAACTTTGATGGCCTAAGCAACAATGGTAATCTGTCAGCTCACCAGCTGAAGGACCCCTGTTTGACTTTGTTAATCTAGGCCGTGAATTATGTACCTAGTTGTTTGTCGAATGTTGTTGGTCGTATTTAGTGTTTGGAGAGAGAGAGAGAGAGAGAGAGAGAGAGAGAGAGAGAGAGAAAAGGTAATCCTCACTCAAGTAAGGAGAAAGATGGGATATTCACAAGACTTCATGCCTTTATTCACATGCATATTTAAATGTTTGCTCAAATGTTCACATTTGAAATATTTTACTTGGTTTTAATGTTCAGTTTTTGCAATGTATTTAGGATGCACACACATATATATAATATATATGGGGTTGTATATATATATATATATATATATATATATATATATATATATATATATATATATATATATATATATATATATATTATATATACATATAGGACAAGAACGTGAGTGAGGTAATGGTGCATGATCGCAGAAGATGGAGAAGACTAATAACAAACAGCGACCCCATATAAAGATGGGAAAAGCTGAGGATAAAGAAGAAGAAGAAGAATTATATATACATATATTTATGTATGTATATATATACACACACACACATATTAGGCTAATTGGTATTCATATGTTTGGCCCGTTAGTGTTGCTAAGCAAAAAAAAAGCATAATCATGTCTCGACCAATTTTCTAGTAATTAGACTGAGATGACACTTGTGGCTATCGCAAATTATTTAATACACTTTTGTTTGTTGTATAAATGTGTGTAGTCGACACGGGTGCAAAAATATCCATTTGATCATCATCACTAGGAAGGTTCCCTGTGACGCTTCAAAGTTTGTCGAACAGAGGATTTTGTTATTATTTTATTATTATTATTATTATTATTATTATTATTATTATTATTATTATTATTATTATTATTATTCTGAATATGAACCTTATTCACATGGAACAAACCCGCAGGGGCCATTGACTTGAAATTCTATCTTTCAAAGAATGTGGTGTAATTATTATTATTATTATTATTATTATTATTATTATTATTATTATTATTATTATTCTGGAGATGAACCCTATTCATGGAACAAGCCCACCACAGGAGCCATTGACTTGAAATTCAAACTTCCAAAGAGTATGGTGTAATTATTATTATTATTATTATTATTATTATTATTATTATTATTATTATTATTATTATTATTATTATTCTGGAGATGAACCTATTCACATGGAACAAGCCCACCACAGGGGCCATTGACTTGAAATTCAAACTTCCAAAGAGTATGGTGTAATTATTATTATTATTATTATTATTATTATTATTATTATTATTATTATTATTATTATTATTCTGGAGATGAACCCTATTCACATGGAACAAGCCCACCACAGGGGCCACTGACTTGAAATTCAAACTTCCAAAGAGTATGGTGTAATTATTATTATTATTATTATTATTATTATTATTATTATTATTATTATTATTATTATTATTATTCTGAAGATGAACCCTATTCACATGGAACAAGCCCACCACAGGGGCCACTGACTTGAAATTCAATCTTCCAAAGAATATGGTGTAATTATTATTATTATTATTATTATTATTATTATTATTATTATTATTATTATTATTATTATTATTACTCTGAAGATGAACCCTATTCACGTGGAACAAGCCCGCCACAGGAGCCATTGACTTGAAATTCAATATTCCAAAGAATATGGTGTTATTATTATTATTATTATTATTATTATTATTTTATTATTATTATTATTATTATTATTCTGAAGATGAACCCTATTCACATGGAACAAGCCCACCACAGGGGCCATTGACTTGAAATTTAATCTTCCAAAGAATATGGTGTAATTATTATTATTATTATTATTATTATTATTAGCTGCATTTATTTTTATTAAGATTTTTCTATTTTCCTTCTGAAGGACTTCTCTTCAGTGGAGGTGCGTGCTAACAGCTCGCCTACTGATTTGTCATTCAATCTTCCAAAGAATATGGTGTAATTATTATTATTATTGCTTATTATTTTATATTATTATTATTATTACAGTTAGTTATTATAATTAACTGAAGAGAATATATGGAACAAAAACAGGAGCCATTGACTTGAAATTCAATATTCCATGAAATGAATATGGTGTTATTATTATTATTATTATTATTATGAAGAGAAGTTATTATTATTAGGAAATTATTATTATTCTTATTATTATTATTAAAATAAATGCAGCTGAACCCTATTCACATGGAATATTCAATAGAACCTGTTTGAAAGAGGGTCTTCCAAATTATATTATTATTATTATTATTATTATTATTATTATTATTATTATTATTATTATTATTATTATTATTATTATTACTCTGAAGATGAACCCTATTCACATGGAACAAGTCCACCACAGGGGCCATTGACTTGAAATTCAAGCTTGCAAATATTATGGCGTTCATTAGAAAGAAATAACAGAAGATAATAGGTAGTACAGAAAGAAGAGTTCTGTTGTTATAAAAGAAAAGATAATATAACAAGGTAGCAAATAAATGGATAAATAGTTATACACTGCAAGCTTGAGACATCATATGCCTGCCCCGTCCAATGCAAGATCACCACGCTAAATGAATTCGCAACATTCTTTTGATTTTCCTCAGTAGTATTGATAAAACAAGGAATCACTCAATATCAGAGATGCAACTGCTCTCATATGAAAGAATGTAGTACAACAAAAAGGTCGTAACGTTAAATAAAAAAGTGTACAGGGAAATTATTATTGCCAATAAATAATAGGTAATATGGAGACATATTTAATTATGCTTTTTTTCATGCATCCGTGAAAATCGCTTAGCAGCACTCAACGTCCAAACATGTTTGAATACCAATCACCCTGCTCAAAACAAAATGTTTTGATTATATATATATATATATATATATATATATATATATATATATATATATATATATATATATATATATATAATATTTTTGAGCAGGGTAATTGGTATTCAAACATGTTTGGCCGTTGAGCGTGGCTACGCAATTTTCACGAATGCATAAAAAAGCATAATTAATTTTTTGCTTATATTTCCTATTATTTATTGCCAATAATATAATTTCCTTGTACAGTTTGCCGTCTATCGAAGATCCAGTACCGGAAACAGATTCCGTAGGAAATAGAAAGAATATCGATATTCAAACAAAACTTTTATTGACAGTTTCTTTGAGTATAAATTACAGAATACGTATAATATAAGTGTCAAGTATTGTCTCTTCCTGAAACCCCTTTAGGCCATAATCTCATGAATAAAAGTCTTCTGTGTACCAGCTCTCTCTCTCTCTCTCTCTCTCTCTCTCTCTCTCTCTCTCTCTCTCTCTCTCTCTCTCTCTCTCATTATGTCTGTCTTTGGTAACAATGATTAAGTGACAACCTGTAATTAATATCCATACTATGTTCATCGTGAGTAATATACATACAAATACACTCAGAACACATCCTCAGTATTCTGTAACAGCAATACAGGTATAAAGAGTACTATTGAAGGTATTTATAATCTTTCGTGAGAGCCAAACCTTAATAAACACATCACATTTCCAAAGGTCTTGAGATAACGTATTCTGCTCGGTTAGTTTCATCTACAGATAGTTACATATCTATGAATCCTTCTCCAGCATATATTTTAACGTGCAATGGATGCTCCTTTTATTGGGAGCAAGACAAAACAAGAGGTGTTTTCCCCCAAAAAATCTCACTTACATCAGATGGGAGACGCAGTAGTCACGAAGGACTGAAAACTCTGTCAAC
>NC_089790.1:17972500-17982500 GCF_040412425.1 Macrobrachium rosenbergii
TATATATATATATATATATATATATATATATATATATATATATATATATATATATATATATATATATATATATATATATATATATATGTGTGTGTGTGTGTGTGTGTGTGTGTTCTTAGATTACTAGTAATTTTGTAAGTGATCATGAATCATGATAAGATGTAATCAATATTGAAATCGTAGTCAAATAAAATCCATTTTCTCCCGTCAGGAATTTATTTTCTTTTTCTGTTGAAGGTAAATTAGTGGAGAAAAGTAGTTTTGAGAGAGAGAGAGAGGAGAGAGAGAGAGAGAGAGAGAGAGTAGACATTGAAAGAATAACCGAAAATCAAAGGTAAAATTTTTTCAGGTGAGTCTGTAGGAGAAAATGGGTTCAGAATTCAAGGTGTCAGAAAAAAATTGGGAAAATCCAATCTGGCAGCAGGGGTGCATTCGATTTCGAAAACGGAAAGACGTCATGAAAAGGTCATTGCCCCAATTCCTGAGTCTGATGACCTGGTTAATAAGTTGCTGCGCCATGGTGTGAATTAACATCGCTTAGCAGCTAGCAGACTGAGGCAACTCAAGCATATTTGTTTGAAGCGAAAGTTACAAGTGGGTGGATTAGTGCGAGTTAAGTTCTCATACTAAAGTAATTAACAAAGTGAGGACAGAGTGGCATGATCTTGCATCTGGTACGTGAAAAATATTGTGGAATTGTGTCGGTTGTGATTGGTACCACTGATAGAAGAATATTTATTGGAAGAAGATTCGTGTAGGGAGGAAGGTTTGCCGGTAAATTGCTTTGAAATATACAAAAATGAAAAGAAAAAATTTTGTAAATCATGCTCTCAGCTTCAGGAAAGCCCCAGTGGATTTACTAAGGGTGTCAAGTGAAATGTCATTTGTTGTGAATAGCATAAACAGGAATCCAGAGAGATTACATGATTTAAGATTCCTCACTTATGCCAAAATTATCGCCTATAGGCTATATGTAGTCTACGGCTACCACACGATGAGGACAGTTAGTCCTGGAAAGCTAGTAATTTTTCCTGTACAAATATATCCGCTAGATACCATCCAGTTTAAATGAGGCCCTCTTATTATTAATAACTACGGCATATGCGTAAGAAACTTGTATAACTTTCTTTGCTATTATACCCATAAAAAAAATGGGCAGACAGTACCCCGAAAGATAACCCAGTGTGACCCCATCTACCTGCAAAGATAGTTTGCCAAAGGGGCTTTGTTGGTGGAGGGCAGCACCAATTTTTCCAGTATCTTTTCAGGGACGTCAAACTGCACATTTTCTCTGTGATACCTTTTATTATCATGCCAGGTGGTTCGTCTACCGGGACATTAGTCAAGAGGAAGGACACCTCTGATGATGCAACGAAGACTTGCGTAGGATCTGTCCTTACAATATCAATGAAATACTAATGAGAAGATTTCAAACCATATTCACAAGGAACCAATGACGTCAGTAGCTGGTTCAGCTGCTTTTCAAGGTGGTACGTGGAAGTGGGCATTTGACTTATGATAAGCTTAAGCGATATCAGTTTTAATGTCACACATTAGTTTCTGGAAATATCTCGCCACGTTTTGAAATGGCAGATTCGGTTCTTTTAATAGCCTATAACCCGTGCAGACGACGTATGTGGTCTTCTGCTGCTGCCATCTGTTGGCAGTTTTATGAAACATTGGCCAAATGTGCTCTCGGAAAATTTTCCACGTGCATAACAGAAGTAAACTATTTTTTTTTTATGGCAAGGCTACCTTTTTGGCCATATAAAGCATTATCTTTTGTAGGACTAACAAGATTCTTGACAAGAATGCTTCGCCAATTATAACTTAGGAGTGTTGACATCTTTTAGCCGTAGTGTAGCCTACATAACGACAGGGTCCTTTGTTTTGTTGTTTGTGGCGCAAATTATGATAGAGTTTGTTTTACGATTGCAATATACATATTTTGTCATACAAGACAACATTTCCATTGGATTAGGATAAAACTCGGCAAGGGTATTTCGCTTACCGAACAACAAGTATATGTTGATATTCGTCAGCTGATTGCTTGCCTTTTAATTGTCTCTTTAACTCGAACTTTGCCTCTCTTATAGCGTCAAGCCCTTTTTTTCCTATAAGGCGTTTGATAGCCTTAAGCATTAAGCCTTATTTTTTCCTCCGAAGGAGTTTTGGTGGCCCTGACTTCTCACCAAGTTTCATAGGAAGAAAATAAAAAAATTGTTTCCAATTCAGAATCTGAGTACGATATTGATGATTATGCCTGGTGGAAAGTGAGGATGATGTTGATGGTGATAATGATGATGGTGATATTTGAGGTTAAATCAAATTATAATAATCCCAAGCAACTTGATAATATGGCAGATTATACTGGCTATCACAGGGTAATTGGATTTTAAAACTTGACCCCTTGTGAACACTTTGCTAGATTCTTTTTCTGAGGAATTATATGGTTATGCAAAAGAATCACGCAGATATTTCTATTTTATGGTAACTAGCAAGTAGCCTTTGCCTAAAAAGATCAGCTCATCATCCGTGGACAGATTTAAATTCCATGTATATAAAAGGTTCTGCTGTAGTTATAATTGCAATGGAGTCAGTTCGCGTCCCTACCTTGGAAAGTTCTTTTACTGAAATTAGCTTCACATTAGATACGCCAGATTTCAGAGTAGGATTTCTAATGGATAGATATCATTTTGTATATGAAGCAACATTGCTTGATGGAAATGTATTTTATAACACTCAGAATCTGGTAGTAACTTAGAAAAAAAATAGGTGGCTAGGAGTAATTTACTCTATGTTAGAATGTTTCATATTATAAAGGGAAGACATCGTAAAGAAGTAGATATTCAAATCATGTGGAAGCAAGACTAACCTCGAGATATTTTGTACCACAATCTGTGGACGACAGTTTTTTTCGCTTCATAGTCCTGGTATATATATGTAGAATTTACTTGTTACTTCCACCGTAAACAGAGTTCTAATGCCCACAATGGCCATTTAATTTCCTAGTTTCCTTACAGTTGTAGGATACACTTTTCACCAAATAGAGCTTCATCGTTTATTTCCCTAGAAGGCAGTCGAGAAGGTAAGTTTCTTTGGTTATGTAAAAGAATTATCTAATATTTTTATTGTAAATGTCACCTGGACACTGCATATCTCAACGTAAAAAAAAAATTAACAAAACGCTAGAACACTGTTTTATGATGGTATATATGAATCTATTTCAAAACAAGTTAAAAGGGTCTGCATTTGTCAGGTATATGAATATATGATCTAAACTGTATTCTTGTTCTTCCCTGTAGCATGGAAGGAAGGATAGTACCTTGACTCTTACTAGTGTGGGTGGGTTCGAATCTCATCATGTTGAAAGGAGTTTCTTCATTTATTTTCCCTCTTGGATTCAAGGCTTGTAGTGATAATATTTTCCGATAAATGCACAGGAAGTGCTAAGTTAACGTGTCGCTGTGGCTATTAAGAATACATAAACGATATATATATATATATATATATATATATATATATATATATATATATATATATATATATATATATATATATATATAATGTATTTATATACTGTATAACACTAATCATGTTCCAGTTTTGTTAAGTCAAGTTACTTCTTTTAACCTTTTCTCTTTCTTCAGAATCCGTTATATGTCTATCATCTATCTATCTATCTATCTATCTATATATATATATATATATATATATATATATATATATATATATATATATATATATATATATATATATATATATATATATATATGTGTGTGTGTGTGTGTGTGTGTGTGTGTGTGTGTGTATAAAACACTAATCGTGGACCAGTTTTGTTAAATTAACAAATTACTTTTATCTAAAAACTTCTTTCTTTCTTCAGATTTCGAAATACCTTACGTTTTCATTTTGCGTTTACAGGATTCTTGTTCCGTGGTCGTCTTCTCTCTTCAGGATGCAGGTAAGCCGTTATGATGCTCGTTAACTAGTAACTTTTCACCTTCGGGCCAAGCCAGATTCAGACTGTATTTTACTTTTGTCATTTTTCTTTAAAAAAACTAATCCAGTGTTTATTTTGGTGTTTTTACTTGCATGGTAGTTGTGGTTTTTATTTATCTTTTTGTGTGCATGTATGTCTCTCTCTCTCTCTCTCTCTCTCTCTCTCTCTCTCTCTCTCTCTCTCTCTCTCTCTCTCTCTCTCTCTCTCCTTACATATGTATATATGTATATATATATATAAATATATATATATATATATATATATATATATATATATATATATATATATATATATATACATATATATATATATATATATAAACTTTCTCCTAATGGCGTCAGCAACCTCTTATGCTAAGTTACAGAGGAAAAAAAAAACTCTGCACTTCAAAACATGCATAACGAACACACCGTATCTTAACACACACTTGGAATTCCTTACAAACAGGTGAAGTGCGTCCCCATGTTAATTTACGCTCGGTTAAATCATTACCTCTCGCATAATTAGCGTTCTCTGTATCCGGATTTCAATTTCGCCTCAAATTCTTTTTACTAATTAAAGTGTGTTCCCAGTCACATTTGCCTAATTGGCCCATAATGCCACGCTAATTGGGGAAGAGAAAATTGGCCACCACTTTTTCATATTCTGTTATTAATCATTTTTTGGGGAGGGATATTTTTCGTCTTTTGTCGTACAGCAAAGTTCCTTTGCACATTATTAGTATATTATTATTATTATTATTATTATTATTATTATTATTATTATTATTATTATTATTATTATTATAAGTGTAGTTTCTTTGCTGAGGCTTCAAGAATTCCACAGAATTTATGTTATTTAGGTACTGTTCTTTTTCTCTATTTTCATTGTTAATAATAATAATAATAATAATAATGGTTGAAAGCAGAAGGTTGAAAGGTATAATTTTCTGCTCTCCGTTGCGTTTCCTGGATAATTTTATTTTCCTTATTTTTTATACATTAATTTATTTACTTGTCTATTTATTTATTAAGTTCGCTGTTAGCTCCAGGAATTCATAAGCAAGTGTTGTTTATCTTAGGGATTGCTATAGATACGCCAAGAGCTTGACTGTATTTCGATCTCTTAATAATTTGCCAAAAGGTAAAGCAGTTGTCTTTATTTCATATTTGGGAAGTATTATTATAATATCTTTAAGAATGATATATATATATATATATATATATATATATATATATATATATATATATATAGATAGATATATATACAGTATTTATATATATATATATATATATATATATATATATATATATATATATATATATATTATATATATATATATATATATTGTTTATCACCTTATTTATTAACATATTACCACTCAGCATTTCGAAATTAATCGAATTCCTTTTGAATCCAGTGTGCTAAAATTGTATACAATTTCACTTTAAACTCAATCAGAAACTTTAGAATATATAAGGCGAGTGATTTTCTTCACAAGACTTGGTTTTTCTGTTTCAAAACCTCTGTTGTAAGGGACTTTAAGACATAATTCATAAGAAGGATAAATACTAATTGTTATTGAGGGGGACTGTCACGTTTAAGGCCAAATGAAAATAAATACAAAATATAGTGAAGTTATTATTGAACATTTTGCTGTATTTCATGATCGTTGCTATGAAGCAGACAACTCTGTTCTCGATTCAGTTACATCAGAATTTGATAGTCAGTGGATTGGAGACAGATTACAGTATAAGTATTATAAACTGCATACAGTACAGATTTTAGTTTGCCATGACACTTGATAAATTAGTTGATATGAACCTGTTTCTGTCTAGTGTGTTTATGTGTCTAATAATGAACGTAGTGAAGTTGAGGTCAGTGTAAGAGTGGATAAGGCAAGAGTGATACTTTTGGTGTAGTGATGTTGAGGTCAGTGCACGAGTGGATAAGGCACGAGTGATTACTTTTAGTGTAATGGTGTCGAGTTCAGTGCATTAGTGGATAAGGCAAAAGTGATTACTTTTAGTGTAATGGTGTTGAGGTCAGTGTACGAGTTGATAAGGCACAAGTGATTACTTTTAGTGTAATGGTGTTGAGGTCAGTGTACGAGTGGATAAGGCACGAGTGATTACTTCTAGTGTAAAGGTGTTGAGGTCAGTGTACGAGTGGATAAGGCACGAGTGATTGCTTTTAGTGTAAAGGTGTTGAGGTCAGTGTACGAGTGGATAAGGCACGAGTGATTACTTTTAGTGTAAAGGTGTTGAGGTCAGTGTACGAGTGGATAAGGCACGAGTGATTACTTTTAGTGTAAAGGTGTTGAGGTCAGTGTATGAATGGATAAGGCACGAGTGATTACTTTTAGTGTAATGGTGTTGAGGTCAGTGTACGAGTGGATAAGGCACGAGTGATTACTTTTAGTGTAATGGTGTTGAGGTCAGTGTACGAGTGGATAAGGCACGAGTGATTACTTTTAGTGTAATGGTGTTGAGTTCAGTGTACGAGTGGATAAGGCTCAAGTGATTACTGTTAGTTAATGGTGTTAAGGTCAGTGTACAAATGGATAAGGCACGAGTAAATACTTTTAGTGTAATGGTGTTGAGGTCAGTGTACGAGTGAATAAGGCAAGAGTGATTACTTTTAGTGTAGAGTGGATAAGGCTCAAGTGATTACTTTTAGTTAATGGTGTTAAGGTCAGTGTACAAATGGATAAGGCACGAGTAATTACTTTTAGTGTAATGGTGTTGAGGTCAGTGACGAGTGGATAAGGCATGAGTGATTACTTTTAGCATAATGGTGTTGAGGTCAGTGTACAAGTGGATAAGGCGCGATTGATTACTTTTAGCATAATGGTGTTGAGGTCAGTGTACGAGTTGATAAGGTATGAGTGATTACTTTTAGCGTAATGGTGTTGAGGTCAGTGTACGAGTGGATAAGGTACAAGTGATTACTTTTAGCATAATGGTGTTGAGGTCAGTATACGAGTGGATAAGGTATGAATAATTACTTTTAGTGTAATGGTGTTGAGGTCAGTGTATGAGTGGATAAGGTATGAGTAATTACTTTTAGCGTAATGGTGTTGAGGTCAGTATACAAGTGGATAGTGGATGAGGTATGAGCAATTACTTTTAGTGTAGTGGTGTTGAGGTCAGTGTATGAGTGGATAAGGCAAAGTGATTACTTTTAGTGTAAAAGTGTTGAGGTCAGTGTACGAGTGGATAAGGCACGAGTGATTACTTTCAGTGTAATGGTGTTAATGTCATTGTACTAAGTGGATAAGGCAAGAGTGATTACTTTTGGTGTAGTGATGTCTAGGCCAGTGTACGAGTGGATAAGGCAAGAGTGATTACTTTTGGTGTATTAATGTTGAGGTCTGTGGAAGAGTGGATAAGGCAAGAGTGATTACATTTGGTGTAATGATGTTGAGATCAGTGTAAAAGTGAATAAAGCAAGATTGATTACTTTTGGTGTAATGATGTTGAGGTCAGTGTAAAAGTGGATAAAGCAAAAGTGATTGCTTTTGGTGTAATGATGTTGAGGTCAGTGTAAAAGTGGATAAAGCAAAAGTGATTGCTTTTGGTGTAATGATGTTGAGGTCAGTGTAAAAGTGGATAAGGCAAGAGTGATTACTTTTGGTGTAGTGATGTCTGGGCCTGTGTAGAGTGGATAAGGCAAGAGTGATTACTTTTGGTGCAGTGATGTTTAGGTCAGTGTACGAGTGGATAAGGCAAGAGTGATTACTTTTGGTGTAGTAATGTTGAGGTCTGTGTAAGAGTGGATAAGGCAAGAGTGATTACTTTTGGTGTAATGATGTCTAGGTCAGTGTAAGAGTGGATAAGGCAAGAGTGATTACTTTTGGTGTAATGATATCTAGGTCAGTGTAAGAGTGGAAAGGCCAGAGTAATTACTTTTGGTGTAGTGATGTTGAGGTCTGTGTAAGAGTGGATAAAGCAAGAGCGATTACTTTTAGTGTAATGATGTCTAGGTTAGTGTAAGAGTGGGTAAAACAAGAGTGATTACTTTTGGTGTAGTGATGTTTAGGCCATTGTACGAGTGGATAAGGCAAGAGTGATTACTTTTGGTGTAGTGGTGTTGAAGTCTGTGTAAGAGTGGATAAGGCAAGGGTGATTACCTATGGTGTAGTGATGTCTAGGTCGGTGTACAAGTGGATAAGGCAAGAGTGATTACTTTTGTTGTAGTGGTGTTGAAGTCTGTGTAAGAGTGGATAAGGCAAGAGTGATTACTTTTGGTGTAGTGATGTTGAGGTCAGTGTAAGAGTGGATAAAGCAAGAGTGATTATTTTGGTGTAATGATGTCTAGGTCGGTGTACAAGTGGATAAGGCAAGAGTGATTACTTTTGTGTAGTGATGTTGAAGTCACTGTAAGAGTGGATAAGGGAAGAGCAATTACTTTTGTTATAGTGATGTCTAGGTCAGTGTACGAGTGGATAAGTCAAGAACGATTACTTTGGAGTAGTTTACTCTTAATATTAATTGCCTGAGAATGAGTGATACCGATAAGTAATAACCGCAAGTGTAAAATATAAGTGCATTGCATTAAATGTCTGTCTAAAGAATGCAGTTTGTTAAGTTTCACATGAAATGTGCATGCATTACAGTATTTTCTACAAGAAGTAGAATATTTTTTGTGTAACGTAGCCAAGTGGATCTTGTAGTGCTGACGTTATTCACTCAAGATTGGATAGTTAGTGTAAAAGTTTGTAGTGATTTTTTTTGCAACAGTGTTAAGTGAATTTTTATGTAAAAGTATGATGTGAATGTGGACGTGAAAGCTTTATGTGAATTTATATTTAAAATTTTCATGTGTATTTTCATGTGAAAGTTTTAGACAAATGTTGATGTAAAATTCTGATGTAGTAAATTCATTGTAGATACTTAGTGTGAAAATTCTTGGATTTAAAACTTTGATATAACTTTGATATAAAAGTTTCTTGATAACTTTAATGTGAAGGTTTGATGTGATTTTTGATGCAAATGTTTCCAGCGAATCCAGATGTCAAAGTTTGATCTGAATTTTGCTATAAAGTTGTATGTGAACGTTTGCTATAAAGCTTGATGTGAATTTTTATTTAATGGTTTGATGTAAATTTTGATGTAGAAGTTTGATATGTATTTTGTGGTAAAACGTTGATGTGAATTTCAGTAGGAATGTTGAATATCAGATGTATAAATTTTATGTGAATTTTCACTATAAAGTTCTTTTAGTAATTTTGATGTGCACGTTTGTTAGGAATTATAAAGGTAATAATGTGTTATGCGAATTCTGATACAAAAGTTGGATGTGAATTTTTACGTGAATTTTGGAGAAAGTTTTTATGTAAAAGTTTGATGTGAATGTTGATGTAGAAGTTTAATTTAAAATTTTGATATGAATTTTGTTGCAAAATTTTTATGTAAATTGCATTTAAATTTTTATGTAAAAATTCGATGCAAAAGGTTGATGTGAATTTTGATATAAAGCTTTATTTTATTTTGAAGTGAATGTTGATGTATATTTTTATGTGAATTATTATATAAATGTTTTATTTAAATCTTTTTTAAAAGTGTTATTTGAATTTTCGTGTAAACGTTTGATTTAAGAATTTTTATGTATATTTTGAATTTTCGTATAAAATTCCGATGTAAATGTTTGGAATTAATTTTTATCTCAGTTTTGATCTAAAAGTATCAAGTAAAATTTTCCTGTAAAATTTGTTGTAAAAGTTTGGCGTGAACTTTTATGTAAAGGTTTGATTTATAATTGTATGTAAAAGCCTAATTTTAATTTTTTTGAATGAAAAATATAAAAGTTTGAATGATATATAAAATATATATATATATATATATATATATATATATATATATATATATATATATATATATATATATATATATATATATATATATATATATATATTATGCAGTTTATATGTTTGGATGTGTGTATACATGTATTATGAAGATATTTCTCTAATATATTTTTATACACTTTTATTTGAAAAACACGGGATATAACGTT
>NC_089790.1:17987500-18005000 GCF_040412425.1 Macrobrachium rosenbergii
ATTTTGGCTGAAATTTTAGTGTTCATTTTGACTAAAATTTAAGTATTCATTTTGGATAAAATTTAAGTGTTCATCTTGGCTAAAATTTAAGTGTTCATATTGGATAAAATTCAAGTGTTCATTTTGGCTAAAATTCAAGTGTTCATTTTGGCTAAAATTTAAGTGTTCATTTTGACTAAAATTTAACTGTTCATCTTGGCTAAAATTTAAGTGTTCATTTTGGATAAAATTTAAGTGTTCATTTTGGATAAAATTTTAAGTTAAGCAGCATTGACAGATGGACTTGCTTTTTATACAATAACTACCAAGGTTTCTCCACAACATCAAATAATTAGCAGTTGTTTTCAGTTAACAATGTATGGGATATTTGTTTTTTTTATTTCCTTTTCGTTAGATGGATAACCCAGATAAAGAAATTACATTTTTTTCATGTTATATGATCCCTCGGCCCACAAGACTGGTAATGTCCTGTGTCCCAGCCCTTTCTTCCTTAATCACGTCACTTCTTTTATAAAAAATGTTCTGTATTTCGCTTTTATTAATTGACATGAGTCATACTTAATGGATAAAAGAGAAAGGCGCAAAAATGAGCAAAAATAAAACCACTAGGAGGAAAGTCCTTGGAGGCTACATTGACATTTTTTTAAACTTGCAGATGCAAAATTATATTTGAGCTGCCATTCGCTCTATGGTCTCTTAACTTGAAATACCAGATTTCATTCTTTCATTCTTTTTTACTGAATGAACTCATTGACTGAGAGCTTTTCTTCACTGGCTTTCCAGACAGTCTTTTGTAATTTGAACTGTTATCTTCCTTCAATGCTTCTCGTAATTTCTGACCAGCAGAAACATGTCTTGAAACTTGAAATTTCTTCACTCCGAAGGACACTTTGTATCCATAGACTTCATTCTATAAAGAATGCTCTCCTATTGCCTCTGAGTATGGCTTAAAACTGCATATAATTCGCTTGAAAAGGTGTACTTACATTGCAGCACCAATAATACCAGTCTAGAATAAAAACAGTCTGTTACCTATTCAGTGGAAAAAAGCCCAGTCTTTCATAATTTTACAAATACAAATATTCCTTTTTATTTTTGTACATTATTCATCTGTTATACGACGCCTGCAAAAGCCTCATAAGTCATACAAAATTCCAAAGCTGTAATCCGAAGCCAAAATCACTGTAGGGTCTCTGTGGCCAACTCTTGTGATTCCAAATGTATATCAGTCATCAGTCTCCGTAATATCCTTTGATAATGGCCATTATTTCATTCGTACAACCTCTTTGGCCATCACTAATTTTCTTGCAGTCTGTTCATTTAGTTATGTGTAATTCTCTTTGCTCCATTATGAGTCATTGCTAATCGGTTAAATTCCCGTTAGATGAGCCTGAGTATTATTTTGAGATTTAAAATGTTCATATATGTTTCATTAAGCATTAATATTTATGCATGAAATAGCTAGCGGAAAAGGCCTCGGAATTTTGTAAGCAATAAATAAACTTAGAAACTTTTTAGTTGACCCAGTGTTTCAATACATTCTACAAGACTGAAGTATACTATCATTCTGAAAATGATTCCATATGGAATATAGTTCATGCAGAGCAATATCTGTCTTATTTTTCAGATACTCTACTTAAAATATTACTCTGCAGAAGGGTGTGTAGCTAATCCACTAAATTATTACTCTGCAGAGGTAAGTAACTCTACTTAAAATATTACCCAGCAGAAGGTTGTATAGCTAACTCTGCTTAAAATATTACTCTGCAGAAGGGTGTATTGCTAACTCTACCGAAAGTATTACTCTGCACAATGATGTATCGATAACTCTACTTGAAATATTACTCTGCACAAGGGTGTATATCTAACTCTACGTAAAATATTACTCTGGACAAGGGTGTATAGCTAACTCTACTTGAAATATTACTCTGGACAAGGGTGTATAGCTAACTCTACTGAAAATAGTACTCTGCACAAGGGTGTATAGCTAACTCTGCTTAGAATAGTACTCTGCAGAAGGGTGTATGGCTAACTCTACTTGAAATATTACTCTGCACAAGGGTGTATAGCTAACTCTACTTAAAATATTACTCTGCACAAGGGTGTATAGCTAACTCTGCTCAAAATATTACTCTGTAGAAAGGTGAATAGCAATACAAAATATTATTATGTAAAATGAGTGAAGAATTCTGCTTTCATGAAAACCCCAGTGCAGCTTTTGAGATCCCTAGAGTTGAAGAGAAGTGCCACTCTAAAGTTAGGTCTTCGCTTTGCACGTAACGCTGACTGATAATCCTACCCTCTTTTCCAAGTACTCTTGCTTACCTTAATGTTGAGGCAACAATAGCAACCGTCTGGGTAATTGTTAGGATACCTTGGCGATGCCCAGTAATCATAGGTCGTGCCAGCCACTGGGAAGTTCGTTGTGTCGACGATGATTGTCTTATTGCAGTTATAGCAGGGGTTAGCTGGAAGTGAAAACGAAATTAATTTGTACAGGAAAGAGAATGGAGAGGGGGAATTCATTTGAGTAGCAAAGTTTGGGAAGGGCTTTGTTAATCATACGTATATTGACATTTTCCTATCATTTAGCTCTAGCAGGTTCAGTTCAGGCTCTGCTAATCAGCAATATTTTTTTTTTTTTTTTTGAGTTGTATGTAGTGTACTCTTATATTTCATTTGAATTTCCTATAGTTTTTCAGTGTTGAATTAACATTTACTTCTGTTTTCCGTGCGGTTTTGTCCAGATAAAAAGAAAACACCCCCTGTCCTTGGTAGTACTATTAGTAATAGTAGTAGTAGTAGTAGCTTTTGTAACGGTTCCTCCTCCTACTCTCTCCACAAGCTTAACATCTCGATTTAACATCAGTAAAACTAATACTGTGCAGAAATGATCTCAAGCTTCCTAAAACGGTCTGTACTTAGTGCCATTTTCTCCTCAACATTCTTCAAAGACTGCTCTGCATTTCTTGTATAGGTTTTAGCCTATCCCTACGTATAGAATTAGCCTCTCACAGGTCACTGTAGTTTCTTTGAGCCTTTCCACTATTTGTTCATCTTCTCTCATGATGAAAATTGGAGTTTATAATAATATCCTGCTTTCATGATGATTGGTCTCATGAAACTATTTATAATTTTAACAAAAGCTTAAAATTGCTCATATCTGAAACCATTTGCCATATAAAGCTTAGTGAAGCTTGCTTTCGAGATTTGGCTCAGCAGCCAGTCACAAAGCTGGTCTTTACGGTTACGGATTTGCCTGTCACTACTTTGCCGTCCACAATGCCCAGCCAAAAGAGGCTAGTTTCTAAGAACACCTCAGTGTTATTCTTAGTTCCAGTGTCCTCCGTACCATTACACTGGGGACTCAGGAGGGACTCGTAGGCCAGCATGATTGTCGCCCAAGCAAGTGTATGAACTCGTTACAGCCATTCCCTACCACTACCAAAAGCTCAGGGTTGTCCTATGCTTTGCTTGGTAGATACAGCTTGGTATTGATACAAAACTCAAGGGCTTAACAGACTCAATACGGCCACTAGCGAATTTAAAATGATGCTTAAGTCCTGGCATTGTTCTTCCTCGAGACCCCAAGGTCGTCCTCCAGTAACCTGATAGACACCACCATGGTGTTTGTGTAAACACTCCTAGTGATTAATGGGCCCAACACGGCTATGACTAATGGTACAAAAAGCCACTAATGGACTGAACAAGCTGAATTTCTGGCTTTGCACTCTATCACGAACCCAAGGACCCTGCATGGTATTCACATCAACCTCCTTGGTGATTAATGGACCCAATACAGCCATGCTCTACATTACAAAAAGCCACTAAATGATAAAATAAGGCTCTTAAATTCTAGCATTGCTCTCCTCAAGAACTCAAGATCGTCCTTTGTTAATCCTGTAACCTTACATGGTATTCGTCCAAAGCTCAAGCAGTTAACAAACTCAGTACACCCATGCCCTACCACTGAAAAGAAGCCACTAACAGATTCAGCGCAGTACTCTAGTTGTGGCCTTCCTTTCCCTTGAGGACCCAAGTTCGTCCTTTTCTAACCCTGTAGACCCTTGGCAATTAATGGACCCAGTACGGCTGTGCTCTTCCACCAGTGAAGCCAGTAACGGACACAAATAAGATGATAGGCATATCCGTGACCACAAGGAGTAGCCTCGTGATTGGCTGCCAAAGTTGGTGGCCTAGCCAGATTTTGGTAGCATAGCTTATGAAACTTTACAATCCCACTTTCTGAAAAGTTTTATATTTAATTTTAGTCAAAAACAAAGTTATGAATTCCCCCTAGCAAAACACAATCTGCACCTGATGATATTACCATTCTGCACACTTTCACTTTTTTGCCTTCTTGAGATGCTTCCATAGAATCTAAATGTTATATCACACACAAGTAAAACTTCGGTCTTACGAAAATTATGCTGCTATTGACCTATCACAACTCCAGATATTGATAATGTCATATCGGCATGAATCCTACAATATTTTAGGAATTGCAAGCACGTACATAACTGTTTCTACAAAGTGTCTGCCTATTTGCCACTACAAGGAGGTAATTGATTCTTAATTGTATTTAAATCTTTTTATCTGCTGTCACTGTGATAGATTTGCCAAGAAATCGTAATGTTCTGCCTGCTGATGAACAACAGGTAAATGAAGCATCCCTTACCAGGAGTCGTTGTGGGTGGCGGAGTAGGTGGTGGTGTTGGAGGTGGAGTAGGTGGTGGTGTTGTTGGTGGCGGTGTAGGTGGTGGAGTAGGTGGCGGTGTTGGTGGTGGTGTAGGTGGTGGTGTTGGTGTTGGTGGTGGTGTTGGTGGTGGAGTAGGAGGTGGTGTTGTTGTTGGTGGTGGAGTAGGTGGTGGTGTTGTTGTTGGTGGGTGGTGTAGGTGGTGTTGTTGGTGGTGGTGTAGGTGGTGGAGTTGGTGGTGGTGTAGGTGGTGGTGTTGTTGGTGGTGGAGTTGGTGGTGGAGTAGGTGGTGGTGTTGTAGGTGGTGGTGTTGTTGGTGGGGGAGTTGGTGGTGGTGTAGGTGGTGGAGTTGTTGGTGGTGGAGTAGGTGGTGGTGTAGGAGGTGGAGTAGGTGGCGGTGTTGTAGGTGGTGGTGTTGTAGGTGGTGGAGTAGGTGGCGGTGTTGTAGGCGGTGGAGTAGGTGGCGGTGTAGTTGGTGGATTTGGTGGTGGAGTAGATGTCGTTGTTGTAGGTGGTGGAGTTGGTGGCGGTGTGGGTGGCAGAGTAGTTGGTGGTGGGGTGGGTGGCGGTGTTGGACCACCTGGTGGAGGTGATGTAGTCGTAGGTGATATGGTTGTTGTTGTCACATCTGGAACTTTGCAGTAGCACCTTTGCCCATCTATGACGGAAGACACGATCATAAACCCGGGTTTCTGTTGATGAGAGGAAAGAGTGTTATTAGCATTCTGTCTTGATTTCACAGTTCAGCATTTCAAGTGACTGTGCTAAACGTAGCCAGCAGTAATTACTAAATTCACGTCAAATTAAGCTACTTTTATTCTCTTTTGCTCCTCTGAGCCCTGCTCAGCATGTAACAGCATCGCTGTTTCTGATGTAGGGGACGTCATATTTGGTTCTGAGAAAGATAAAGCGCCGATTCATTTAAGTATCCTGAGTTGAATCCACTTGACAGTTTCATGTCTAAAGATTGCCAGGTGTGGCGTCCTGTCTAAACATAACAAAGGGAGACTCAAGAGGTCTGGTTTTATTGTCATGAATTAAGATGAATCAATGTTCTTGCAATGGAAATTGTAACGACACATTTATGAATCAGTCAACAACACAGAATTCTTTCTTTTATTTAGACTTCTGATAAGGAACGATTTAATAGCTTGAAATTTTATCCTTTTCTGCAGCTCTTGTTCCCGGTGATCTAAAGATCTGAAGAGCATAACTATGACGAGTTGACACAATTCTTTGCCCTAGGAGACTCCCTTTACCTATAACCAACAGCTTTGGGACTGGTGACATAAGTGGCTCCTTGAATATTAAGAATGCCAGCTTATTTGCTTCTCAAGTTCCTTTCAAAAGAGCTGAAGCTGTAGGTGGGAGTGAGAGGCAAACGTCCAAGGATGTGTGCAAGGGATTCAGGAGGAAGCCGGGAACGTCTGCGGAAGCCAAGCTTGTAACGTACAAAAGGATTTTTGAGCCAACTCTCCTTTATGGAAGTGAAGCGTGGGTGCTGAATGCAAGGGGAAGCATACAATGTGAAAGTGTCATCGAAGGAAGAAGAAAAGAAGACTCAGAAAGAGTTGGACAGTAGGCAGAAAAGAGGAATATTTAAAAGGAACGGCCTTAACATTCAGTATTTGATGGTTGTAATGAATTCAGAGGTTTAGCTGTTGATAAGTCTTCTGCAGCAGTATTGTGAAAGTTCCCTGCAAAGAAGGTTCGTGTACGACTCAGCACACGAAGTATGAATGTGTCAGTTATTTGTTGCAATATATATAGTTATTTGTTGCATATATATCTCTATATATATATATATATATATATATATATATATATATATATATATATATATATATATGTTTCACTAACCCCAGGGTTGAAGTCTCCTAGGTGACGAAGTGCTTATCACTAACAAATTTCGGTTCAGGTTGTTTTTTCAAGGTTAAGTAAATTAGGTGTATACATACATGATATATTTAAATGTTTGCATATGTATAGTTACATGATTATTATATATATATATATATATATATATATATATATATAATTTATATTGTCACATGCACAAAATAATCCTTACCAGATCAGCAGCCCATATTTCATATTTTTCGGCGAAGGTTAGCGAACTTGCGCAATTCGCTAGTATGCCGACAGTCAGGCTGATTATCAACAACACCCTACCCTGTGAAAAATAAGAGATCATATGAGAGCACGTGAAAAATAGAATATGTAAAATAATGATTGTAAGTTGATTCATGCTGTTCTGTTTTTTTGTGTAATTTTTTTCGGTTCATGTGCACTAGAAGAGTGTACGGTATAAGATAGTAGTGAGACCAGCTTTGATGTATGGAGCAGAGAATGCAAGAGTAGAAATTGAATGCGGTAGAGATGAAATTGCTCAGGTGGATGTGTGGAGTAACAAAAATGGACAGGATCAAAAATGAAAGGATAAGAGGAGCCACTAAAGCCGTAGAACTGTCAAAGAAGGCCCAGGAAAGAAGACTGCATGGTACGGCCATGTGATGAGAAAAATACCTTAGTTTTACCAGACCACTGAGCTGATTAACAGCTCTCCTAGGGCTGGCCTGAAGGATTAGACTTATTTTACGTGGCTAAGAACCAATTGGTTACCTAGCAACGGGACCTACAGCTTATTGTGGAATCCGAAGCACATTATAGCGAGAAATGAATTTCTGTCACCAGAAATAATTTCCTCTAACTCTTCATCAGCCGGCCGGGGAATTGAACTCCGGCCCATCGAGTGACAGTCCGCAGCTCTACCGACTCACCCAACGAAGACCTCATGTGATGAGAAGGGATGAGACATCTGTAGGGAGGAGAGTGCTGCAGATGGAGGTGCCTGGTGGGAGAGCGAGAGGAAGACCCACGAAGCGAAGGTGGATGGATGTGGGTAGAGAAGGTCTGAGAGACAAACAACTATCAGAGGACGATGTGTTTGACCGAGCCAGGTGGAGAACGAAAGCTGTCAGAAACATCGACCCCTACAGAGAAGTGGGAAAAGATGCAGAAAAAGAAGTGCACGGGACTGTGACGTGTATTGTATTTATGTATGTACCGAAAGAGGGATACAGGGAGGATGGCATGTATGTATGTATAGAAAGAGAGATAGAGAGAGGATGGCATGTATGTATCTATAGAAAGAGGGAGAGGGAGGATGGAATGTATGCATGTATAGAAAGAGAGATCGAGGGAGAATGACATTTATGTATGTATGTTTGTATGTGTAATTTATGTATGTATGTAAATATATATTTTATGTATGTGTATGTATAGAAAGAGATAGAGGGAGAATGGCATGTACAGTATGTATGTATGTATGTATGTACAGAAAGAGAGAAAGAAGGAGAATATGGTTAATGTAAACAATAAAGCCTATCAACAGGAATACAGTGTCAAATTATAAAAATATAATTATATATACTGTATATAATATATATATATATATATATATATATATATATATATATATATATATATATAATATATATATATATATATAGATATATGTATATACATATAGATATGTATATATATATACATATGGATATATGTGTGTATATATATACAGTACATATAATATATATATCGATCCCTGATTCGCAAATATAACGTTACTCGAACCACCAACAAAGATAAAGTACGCATGCGCCGTTTTTTCAACAGTGGCTAAACCAGATTTGCCCTGTTTTCATCCTGTTTCATATTCTGCGAAGCGAAAACGAAATATGATGACAGAACGTCATTTCCGTGCAGAATAACGAACCGTTTCGTGTTCCTCCGTAATCATGATGACTGCATTGTGATTGATTCAATTGTGAGCCCATCTGTCGTGTAGGCATGTTTCAGAAATAGGCCTCAGATTTGTTTGTTTGCCTTTTCGAAGTTTACTTTGTAGATAGGAGGGTGAATTATTCCTTAATCTTATGAAAAACGTAAATTTGAATCTTTTGATTACCTTCCAGGGAAATCCATAATCTTATGAAGAGGATAAAGTTGAATATATTTGATTATCGTTCGGGTACATCTTTGATCCTATGCAGAAGATAAACTTGACTATATTTGATTATTTCCTAGGTAAACCCGTAGTCTTATAAAAAAAAAAAGGTGAATTTGAATATATTTAATTACCTCCCAGGTAAATCCGTAATCTTATGAAAAAGGTAAATTTGAATCTACAGTATTTGATTACCTCCCAGGTAAGTCCGTAATCTTATGAAAAAGGTAAATTTTAATCTATTTGACTACCTCCCAGGTAAATCCGTAATCGTATGAAACACGTAAATTTGAATCTATTTGATTACCCCCAGGTAAATCCGTAATCTTATGAAAAAAGTAAATTTTAATCTATTTGATTACTTCCAGGTACATCCGTAATCTCATGAAAAAGGTAAATTTGATTACCTCCCAGGTACATCCGTAACCTTATGAAAAAGGTATATTTAGACCTGTTTGCTTATCTGACAGGTAAATCACCTTGCTATTTCGTCAGAATCTCATACGTTTTGATAGCATAATGCCAGAGTTAATTTTAAAACGTTAACACTTGTTTAGATTGAAAAACGAGCACCCAAAATAATTGATAGTTATGTAAACATAAGATGCATTCAGTTCGTGTCAAGTCTTCCTCACATATAACCCATTAATAGAGCGCCAGACCTATTTCAATAGTCGTTAATGAACATACATATCTTTAATTTGAAGCCAAAAATCACTCCAGTTTCGAATACTCGACCCAGCCCGTTTTGCCTAATGACCAACTCGTCAAGTCACAAATGGCTGCTTAGAACATTCGAGGTTAGTTAATTAGGAGGAAGAGCATAGCTCATTATCATAATTCACCTGGCCATAAAATATGAAATCGCGTGTGTTCCTAAGAAGTGAAGTAATGACCGTCTTTAGCTCAGAGGTCAGAGAGAGGGAATTTCAGAAGTTCTCAGAAGAAGCTTTGAACTTATTTTTTGGGGAGTCTTTACCCAGCTTAGACAGTGTCAGTGAATGAGAAGTGACTGTTGTCATTAACATTTTGGATAATTATATGAGTAAAAATATTTACTTTATGTTATTATATGGCTTAAAAGTTGGAAATTTATATAAATACATTTTTGGGGGGTCTTAATCTTGCTCAGATAACGTCAATGAAATCCTGAGTCTTTTGGATGAGAAGTGACTGTTGTCATTAACATTCTGGATAATTATATGAGTAAATTTGTTTACTTTATGTTATTATATGGCTTAAAAGTTGGAAGTTTATATAATTACATTTTTTGGGGGTCTTAATCTTGCTCAGATAACGTCAATGAAATCCTGAGTCTTCTGGATGAGAAGTGACTGTTGTCATTATCATTTTGGATAATTATATGAGTAAATTTGTTTACTTTTTGTTTGTAATTGGCTTAGAAGTAGGAAACTTATATATTTACATTTTCAAGTTCACCTGTCGTTTCAAGGTTTTAGTGAGATTTAATTGAGATATAGGAAGTTGAATAGTATAGTTGTTCTTATATAGTCACTTGGAATTCAAACTTCCAAAGAATATGATGGTGTTCATTTGAAAGATGTAACAGAAGGTAATAGGAAATTCAGAAAGGAGAGATCAGTTATTTGCAGTTATACTGTAAAATTCTCTCTATTTTTCATTTTTTTCTTCTAGTTTTATTCTAAGTGTACCTGTACCCAGAATCCTAAAGTATATAATTACAGTTATAATTGGATAACTGTAAGATAATTATGACGTTCTTTGAAAAAAAGATAGGACAAAGCCTATTTAAACATGGTAGAAATAAGAGAGAGAGAGAGAGAGAGAGAGAGAGAGAGAGAGAGAGAGAGAGAGAGAGAGTCGTATTTTATAAAAGTCTGTCATTCAGTTCTTGATAAATTTTAAGTGACAATTAGTTAAAAAGAAAAAAAGTATATTAGATATACGTTGATTAAAATTACCAAAATAATTTGTAAACAAGACAAAATTATCATTGATTACAATTTTTGGTAACGAGTGCGACGCTAGTTAAAGCGATCTTAAACCACTGAGTCATTAACTATTATAATTTCTAGCGCATGTGTGTCAATATTTCTGCCAATTAAGGAGACTGACAGCAAGAGTTCGTTTTCTTTAATTTGATCTTGAATATCGCGCTGGTTAGCTATTTCTGCATAGATTTTCATATGCGTACAAAAAAAAAAAAATTTAATGAGTAGCACGCTCTATAGTGTCGATATTATTATTATTATTATTATTATTATTATTATTATTATTATTATTATTATTATCCTATAGACTGGGTGGTATTTATAGTGTGGGGTTCCGGATTGCATCCTGCCTCCTTAGGAGTCCATCAATTTTCTCACTATGTGCGCAGTTTCTAAATAGCACGGTCTTCTGCACGAGTCCTGGAGCTATTTCGGCATCCAGTTTTTCCAGGTTCCTCTTCAGGGATCTTGGGATCTTGCCTAGTGTTCCTATGAATATGGGTACAATCTCCACTGGCATATCCCATGTCCTCATTTCGATTTTCAAGTCTTGATACTTATCAATTTTTTCCTCTTTCTTTCTCATCTACTCATCTACTTATTATTATTAACTTTCGCCCGTGTGTACCAGAATGTATTATTATTATTATTATTATTATTATTATTATTATTATTATTATTATTATTATTATTATTATTATTCAGAAGATGAACCCTACAGGTTTCAAAGAATATGGTGTTCATTTGAAAGAAGTAACAGAAGGCAATAGGAAATGCAGAAGGATAATTAAAAATATAAATAAATTATTTAAGTAGAAGGTGAATTGTTTTAGGGTAGTTATGCACTGCACTTCGCTTGAACTTTTGAGGTTAATAATAATAATAATAATAATAATAATAATAATAATAATAATAATAATAATAATAATAATAACGTTGGTTAGGGACGTAAGTTTTAGTTTTTTGCAGTAAGCTAGTTTGGAGATTCCTGATAATCTCCTGGAATACAAACAAGGGGAATCATATCGTATCGTATGGATGATGATTGCAATAATAATAATAATAATAATAATAATAATAATAATAATAATAATCTGTATTTCATTTCTCACTGATAAGGAAAAATAGTTCGCGTCGAAATTCAATTCTGGACGTGCGACAGTGTTACATATCATCTTGAAACAATATTTAACGTATTCCCAGCCGTACCATTTGTCATTTATTATTATTCAGAAGATGAACCCTACTCATATGGAACAAGCCCACCACAGGAACCATTCAGTTGAAATTTAAGCTTCCAAAGAATATTATGGTGTTCATTTGAAAGAAGTTCCATAAGATAATAGGAAATGCAGCAAGACGAGATCAGTTATGAGAAAAGAAAATTAAAAGATACATTAATAAGTAAACAGATAAAAACATCAATAAATAAGTAAAATACAAGTTGAATGTGTTAGGGTGTAACACATTGCATCTTATTATTCATAGTGAGAATATTTTCGAATGGAATAAGTCCAAAGGCCTTGACTTTACACACCAGGATTGCTATATTATAAAAAAGGGGGGAGGGGGGAGCTGGAGACCATAAACCTGTAAAATTCAAAGATAGAAAAAGACTGAATTTCAGGACCATTTTACGCAGGTCAGTTTCTAGATCTATAAGAAAAATTTACTTTTATAATTCACTTAATTCGCGTCGATTCACAGAATTAAAATTAATTTGTTTTTCAAGGTTTATTCATTAAAAAATTTCTAAGATTAGGGCCAGTACACGCAAAGGTGTAATGGCAGCCTAAACAAATTAATATTCTATTACCTGTCAAATTGAATGAGTAAAGAGAGGAATGAAAGTTAACGTGATAAATGAGTATTTAGGGAACTTGCGATAACTGTTAAACGAAGGACAAATGTAAATGAAATGAAGGATAAAGGTGTATCAGATGCTCTTCAGGATAAAGGTGTATTCAATTCTTTTTCTGCATACATGTATATTAAATGTTTTTTTTAGGATAAAGGTTTTGTACGTGCTTTTTCAGGATAAAGGTGTAGTAAATGCTTTTTCAGGATAAAGGTGTATGAAATTCTTTTTCTGCATACATGTGTATTAAATGCCCTTTTAGGATAAAAGTATAGTAAATGCTTTTTCAGGATAAAGGTGTAGTAAATGCTTTTTCAGGATAAAGGTGTAGCAAATGCTTTTACAGGATAAAGGTGTAGTAAATGCTTTTTCAGGATAAAGGTGTAGCAAATGCTTTTACAGGATAAAGGTGTGGTAAATGCTTTTTCAGGATAAAGGTGTAGCAAATGCTTTTTCCAGGAAAAAGGTGTAGAAAATGTTGTTTTTTCAGGATAAAGGTGTAGTAAATGCTTTTTCAGGATAAAGGTGTATTAAATGCTTTTTCAGGATAAAGGTGTATTAAATGCTTTTTCAAGATAAAGGTGTATTAAATGCTTTTTCAGGATAAAGGTGTATTAAATGCTTTTTCAGGATAAAGGTGTAGCAAATGCTTTTTCAGGATAAAGGTGTATTAAATGCTTTTTCAGGATAAAGGTGTAGCAAATGCTTTTTCAGGATAAAGGTGTAGTCAATGCTTTTCAAGGATAAAGTTGTAGTCAATGTTTTTCAGGATAAAGGTGTAGTGAATGCTTTCTCAGGATAAAGGTGTAGTACATGCTTTTTCAGGATAAAGGTGTAGTAAATGCTTTTTCAGGATAAAGGTGTAGTGAATGTTTTCTCAGGATAAAGGTGTAGTAAATGCTTTTTCAGGATAAAGGTGTAGCAAATGCTTTTTCAGGATAAAAGTGTAGTAAATGCTTTTTCAGTGCCATCTTTGTATAAAGACTTGTGCACCAGTGAGCACCCGTGATAAAACAAGGCCCCCTAGTATCACAATGTTTATCGTTTGTACTTAGAAAAAAAAGGGTTAAAACTTTTGTAAATAAGAACAAAATTTATTATTGAAAAGAACAATAATATAAAATAAAATAAGCCTTATTTGAAAACAAGGAGAAATGCAGGTATATAATGCACAAGAAATTAAAAAAAAATTAATTTCATAATTTTTCTAAATGCCTCAAGTTCCGATCTATCTTGCCACATTAAGAGAACGAATTACGAAATTTAGCCATTACAAAACAGCATTAATTTTATCGTAGAATTTAAAGTTATGGGTTTAACAAGAATGCTGAATTTATTATGAGCCTGCGTTTGAACTCGGAGGGATAATCGTGAGAATCAGCACCAGAGATTTGGCCCATCTCTTCGTAACTGGAGAGACGCATTGAGGAGCCTCTCGATTAACCGCGAGAGATGGAAAGTCAGAGACTTTCTCTCAGAAAAATGGTTAGACTTTCATAACGTATAATTCTATGAGGTACATTCAAAGTGCATAAAACACGAAAAACTAAAATATATAAAAAATACACCAAATTATCTTTATCATCACGTTTATAATCGAAGCATTCGATCGTATTAGGCAAAACTAGTATTTTTCACTGGGTAACCTGCGTTAAGTAATTAACAGGAATTTTATAAAAAGAAAATTATGTTTTGTATTTTGGAGACGGGTACCAGTTATGGGAGATGGTAGGCATATATCTGCGCTCATAAGTTCTTAACCGAAAAACTAATTTAGTAACTTTACGGTAACATTAACAGAGGAATTATTGTTGTAGATTATTTCCTTACTGTTGCATAAATATTATGATCAGCGTCGAAATCTTCAATTCCATAATGATCGTTGATGCTTTTATAATAGTATCTTGAGCAAATACCGCTGTTCCTTGTCACTGGGTAAAAGAGCTTAGAAAAATTTACCTCAAATTTGAACATTGAAATTGCAAAAGAAAGCTCTACGTCCAGAAAGGGAGGAAAATGTCTTTTTGAATAATAAGCAGTTGGGAGACCATTAGTAGATTCAAATTAAGCGACATAAAACAGTTATGTCCAGAGATTCAGTTTAACTATACGATGTCTGGACCGTCAGCAACCAATTTAGCGTATCACGCGTGTGTATGCGTATGACCGCGTACATGTTTATTATTAATCTTAAATCTCATCATTAACATTATTTTTAGCGCTGAATGACCTCGAAGGTCCTAGCGCCGGGCCTCTGACCTAGATTTTGTATTCCAATCCAGGCCAATTCTCACGGAAAATGTGCGCTAGTTCATTCTCGATTTCCGCAGGAATCTTTGCACCAAAGCGATTTGTGAACGCCAACCCATTGAAGTTTGAATCTGAACCGATTAAAATAGCAGATATCTGTAATCTATTGTTTATGCCAAGAACAAAGATACGAAGCCCGTAGCTACTGAGAACATCAGATAATTACTCGATCAGATCTCAGATCGCCTTCAATAAAACGCAGAGTATCTTATTTGCTAAATACTTTACCATATCTGCCAGTAGCGTATACGAGTCTTCTTCAGTTCCACACGGCCTTCCCAGGCCGCACGCCCCTCCTGGACCAGAATTCTCGCCAGGGAGAGGAAGGGGAAGAAGGGACTGCAATCGAAAAGGCAGACAGTTCCTGACTGGATACTGAACAAACGCCCAAGCGCCAAAAAAAAATTTCTTTTTCTCCTTAATGTAAATAGTGGAGTGACTAATCCTCCTCATGCTGTGATTTGCAACAGTGGACCTTACGGAGGATTTAACTAAGGGTGATTAGTTCTCACCCACCCACACTCACACACACACACAGACGCACACACACAAACACAGGTGTGTCATCAATCTTTGCAGATCGTATATATTAGCTTGTGCCTCTCGTAATGACACCAGACACCTAATTACGTAGCCATAACAGAAATCAGAGCTCGGGTTAAAATTCCTTCTTAACAAGCCGAGACATCTTCGTCTTAAATATGCACGAGGGTATTCCTGATTTGTCACTCCAAATCTTCATTACTGTGTGTTTCATTAGGATGTTTATTGCTATATGAAATATTCTGTGATTGTTGAGACTTTCCCGTAAATAATGAAATCATTTTTCTCTAGTTTATTTATAGGAAAAGTTGTTAGTAATCCTAATTATGATAATTCGACCACTTTCCGAGAAGTTTGACGCGTGTGAGGATAATGAGACGCTGATTCATTAAATCAGATAAGCAGATCTGAGAAAAAAATCCAGCAAAGAAATTCACATTAAAATGAAAATAAAAACAATATTAAAGCAAGAAGAAAAAGAGCCTCAAAAACCAAGAATTTAAAACGAACAATATTTTAAAGATATCTTATACTGAAAGTTTTGTAAGATTCAAGAATTTTAGAAGATAAGATGAAATTAATATATCCTGTATATAGGTGGATTAATAAGCTGGGAAATCATCGTACGATGATAATAATGATAATAATAATAATAATTATTATTATTATTATTATTATTATTATTATTATTATTATTATTATTATTATTATTATTATTTCAGTAGATGAAGCCTATCCACATGGAACAAGCCTTTGACTTGCAATTCACACTTCCAAAGAATGTTGGTTTCAACCTCCCGCCGCAGACCCCACACTGCAGCAGTAACGATCATGATACAGAGCCAGTGATTTATTAGATATATAGTGAGAAAAAAAAGAGCAGAATGGAAGGAGAATTTGAAAATAAAAGAGAAAATACAGAAAGAGTGGGTAAGGAATGGGAGATGTACGTTACAGATATAAGAACGGTTATTCTGGGGTGAGTAAAACCTGATGACTGAAAGGGATAATGGAGTTAAAAAGAGATAATGGAGTAAAAAAGAGATAATGGAGTAAAAAGAGATAATGGTGTATAAAAAAAGAGATAATGGAGTAAAAAGAGATAATGGAGTAAAAAAAAGATAATGGAGTAAAAAAGAGATAATGGAGGAAAAAAGAGATAATGGAGTAAAAAAAGAGATAATGGAGTAAAAAAAAAAAAGATAATGGAGTAAATGAAAACAACGTATCACAGAAAGTGAAGTCAGGTGTTGAAATAGCTCTCAAAGAAAGAAGACGGTGCACTGTAGGCATTACTTAGGTTCTTTGCAGCGTCCCTTCGGCCCCCAGCTGCAGCCCCCTTTTATTCCTTTTACCTTACCTCCGTTCATATTCTCTTTCTTCCATCTTACTTTTCACCCTCTCCTATCAATCGTTTCATAGTGCAACTACGAGGTGTTCCTCCTGTCACACCTCTAAAACCTTTTTACTGTCAGTTTCCCTTTCAGCGTTGAATGGCCTCATAGGTCCCAGTGCTTGGCCTTTGGCCTAAATTCCATATTCCTTCTTCCCTTCAGAGAAAGAGGAAATGTAAACGCTATATGAATATGATGATGTAGATCAAGAGAATTGTGAGATGTTTGAGGGTGAGAGGAAGATTAGAACATATAAAAGAATGGAAGAGAATAGAAATAATGTAAATGCATAGTTTTTTATTCATTTGTCGCACCGCATAGAAAGGCCAGCACCCTCTTCACAATACTCATGTTTCCCAGCTTTCAAGGAATGGACCTGAAACTTAGATTGAACCGGTTTCAGTTTTCCCCTGACTTTCCGAAACGAAACTCTCGGTCCGTCTTAATAGGTAGTCATAGGTAGTCATTGCATATAGCTACTTAAGTGAACTGGTTGCTCATGCACTTTGACATAATATGGAGTGAATAGTGACAGGATGGGGAATGGGAATTTAATCTCACATTTATTATCACTTATGATTAATTAACGCTTTGAAGTGGCGGTTCAATATTTTGCTATTAGCATATCTTTCATTTAACCTGTTTTATGTTAGTTTTGCAGAATAAATTTCGTTTTTGTATACCAGGTTTGATATACACACACTAGATGAAATGTAGGTT
>NC_089790.1:18010000-18050000 GCF_040412425.1 Macrobrachium rosenbergii
TTTACTTTACTCAGCGCTGTAATTAATTATAATAGCAAAATATGTAGATTTAAGTCTTACGTGCAAAAGTATATCCTAATTGTATCATACATTTACTAGAATAAGTTTTACTGTTATTGTTTTATTTTTCACGTTTCGTATTCATATTCAGCAAAAGAAAGTAAAAATCAACCAAACTTAACCAGGGAATAAGTTTTTTCCCGTAAAATAAACATAGATGGTTTCAGTGAGAAAATATGCAAGAGTGCCTGTCGCAACTAACATTGAACTAGCACTTCCTGAACTGCAACATAGAAGGTGCCTTTGCACTTGCGAGAGCATCAAACACTTGGTTATCAGTTAGGCAGTGAAAGGCCCACTTTGCAGTAGGCTATGCATTACAAGTGTGAACAGTGTACAGATTACCCTGTATGTGATGCAAAAGTCTACTGTTTTGCCCTTGACTACACAATAAGTCGAATCAGGAACTTTTCTTGTGTAAAATTAATCAAATAGGATCATTTTTCTTACGTGCTTCTTTTTGACTGAAGAGTCCAATTTGTTACAAGAGTATTCGAAAACGGTGCTGGATATAACTATAGTCATCATGTAATAATGGAAATCTCTTGTTAATATTAATGATGATATCCTCAGTAATAATAATAATAATAATAGGCCTAAGACTAGAATTAATAATTATGTATGCCCTACTAAAATTGATATCATGTATGCCAGCTATAAAGGCCAGCTAGGTATATTTATACATAGCCCACTGCACGTTACCATTTGTGGGGCTGTGCATAGCCCAAGTAGTGGCATGAATGTGTGGTAGCCTCTACGTCAATTGAGAGGAAGGCAGCACGAGAGAATCATTGAATTCTTCCATTTTCTCACGTAAGTTTTCATTTTTCAATTATTTTTCATCAAGAATGTTGTGAGTAGTTCCGTATTTGCAAGTTTGGTTTTTATCATCAAAAGTTTACTTGCTGTCATTAAAATTACCCTCTTCATTATGCATCATCAGTAACTTACACACAAAATCTGTTGACAATTCTGTAATGACATTAACACGTCCATTTTCACAGTTAACAGCTGGTCTTACACTCACAGTCTATTCAGTGGTTGTCCTTTTCAATTAACAGCGTGTCTTATTTTCACAATCTATTCAGTGGCTGCCTTTTTCTATTCAGTGGTCATCATTTTCAATCCCTCTGCCTTTTTATTTACATGAGCTACACAAGGCAAGAACTATTTCCTTTTTATATTCTTACCTCTCCGTCACACCAAACCATATTGTTCTTTCTCTTTCATAGTCCTATACACGATGTCTTTTCACTTTTGAAGTCAGTAGTTCTCATGACATTTCATATTTCTTTCCTCATACATTTCTGTTACTCCAATTTTTTTCCCTCCTTTTCCTCATCAACGTAAATTGAAAAGTCATTTATTTTTCCTCTGTTTTTGTGCACCTTAGGTTACTTTGGGTTGGCTAAAAACCCCTTGCCTTGGTATTTGGTTCATTTTACGCCTCACTTACAGCTGAGCTTACCCTTTTTATTTTTTTCCATTCTGTGAGAGGAGGGGATGTTATTTTCTCCAGATTATCAGCTCTCTCTCTCTCTCTCTCTCTCTCTCTCTCTCTCTCTCTCTCTCTCTCTCTCACACACACACACACACACACACACACACACACACACACACATATATATATATATATATATATATATATATATATATATATATATATATATATATATATATGTGTATATATGTATGTATATATATGTGTGTATATATAGATACATACCTGTATATATGTGTGTATATATATATATCATATGCACACATACACATTCATACATACATCAAAATGAGGGCATATCTGAAAATGAATCCCCCAAACTTTGTTCATTTTAAACACACCCATGTCAGTCTCATCATTTTCAGCCTATGGGTTTTGGTCCTTATCCCCTATTATAAACGATTATTCGACTCAGCTCTCATCCCTGTGCAATTTTAAGCCACTTAAACTTGGTTTTGAAACACGTAATCTCCCTAAATTTCTTTTTTTATTCATCACAGTGGAATTCAGGTTAGGCTGTAACAACCCCTACAGTGATTTAAATAGTAATACGCTTAAATACAACAATGCCGGAATCATGTTAATCTTATTTGCATAATCTGACAGGCAGCTACAATGCGAATGTACGATTTACTTGATCTTTATGGAAAAAATCTGTTCATTTACATAAAAAGGAAAATTTTCTCTCTCGCTTTGTTGGGTGTGTGTGTGTGTTTGTGTTTGTGTTTGTTCGTTTGTTCGAAGGGAAGTTGTGAATGCAGTGCTTAAGACTTTGGATTAGGGATGGAAAGGGGAAGATATTATTTTCTCTCTCTCTGAATGTGAGTGCGTTTGGGTGTGTCTCCTAAAGGCTTTACTGAAATTCAAAGATCAACGTTTACCTTACCAAATAAAGGGGACAGTTATTCCACCCTCTCTCTCTCTCTCTCTCTCTCTCTCTCTCTCTCTCTCTCTCTCTCTCTCTCTCTCTCTCTCTCTCTCTCTCTCTCTCGTTCAGAAGTTCAACTTATTTTATTCTGGAGACTGCATAAGGCTATCGCAGTATGATTATGACGATTCTCTCTCTCTCTCTCTCTCTCTCTCTCTCTCTCTCTCTCTCTCTCTCTCTCTCTCTCTCTCTCTCTCTCTCTCTCTCTCATTATTTTACGCTAAGCCTTAATTCATCGAAGTGAATATGAAATATTGTTGTAAGTGATCATATCGACGAAAAAACCTGACTTGAAAATGATTAATGCCACCTAAACGTCAGTTTTATTCACCACTAATAGAGTTTTTAGAACAGATTAGCCTCCTCACATACAACCTTATGAATTCTACAGTATCGAGAGCCTACATAATTATTGGACCTGAATTCGAGGGAGATAGGCCTACCACATTCGCGCTCACACCCACGCACTCGCTCACACACTTGACTAGGCCTACGTGTCGGGAGGTGCGTCTTATAAATAGCCTTTATGAGCGTGTCACGAAGTGAGTTCCACCAGTCTATTCTTCTATTCTCGTCTAATAACTCAGCTCTTATCTTGTGAGCTTTTGAGGAGAGGAGACTGTACTGTAGTCAGATTCATCTTACTATTAATTTGTTTCTTTTCACATTCAAAGGTTCTTTTTTTATTTATTTTTGTATTTTTATATGAAATTATATTTAAATTCTTGACTTCTGTTAATAGTGTGAGTGTTCAGGACGCTTTTAGCTTGTTTGTACTAGACCTAATTCAAATTGAGAACTCTGATGATAATAACTGGTGTATTTTTATTATGTAAAGTCTAAGTTAAGTCATTAAAACTTTATGCCAGACTTATTCATACCTGTTTGGAGTCCCGCTTTCATAATTATTTACTTTGCTTATTCTCTTGACTCCTTCCTCTGTAGGATTGAATCCAAGGCAGTCGTCTCACTCTCTTCTACATGTTCTTTCTCAGTCATTAGTCCGCTGAGCTCAAGGGAATAATTCATCCTCCTCACAGGTGACCCTGTAACACCCATTAAGTCACCTAATCCCTTATTTATTCTGTGACTACTGTTTTTTCTTATTTTTGGTGGAGGGTGAAACCACTCTGTTAGGGGAAATAGGTTAGCATACATACATACTTACAATATATATATATATATAATGTGTGTGTATGTGTATATATATAACTGTAATACTTCCTTTAATCACACTAACAGACCCAAGGGGGCTGTAGATACATTTAAAGTGAGGTGTTAAGTTAATGAATATTCCAGCCTACTCTAGACAACCCCTAAATCTTAGCTTAACTCTATTTAGCCACTATTTAGTCACTGCAAACGTACACTAACTTACGAAAACGTCTAGTATCAAGAGAAATGTTAAGTGTATATCATTTAAGTGCACGGTAAGTGTGTAATATGCATCCCAAAGATATGACACTTTAGTATGCAAAATGTATCAAGAATTTAATCATAATATCCTAGCTTCTTTATTTGTATTATAGCAGACAAGCAATCTGTAGGTAGCGTATGTAATATATGTATGCATTTACATGTACTGTGCACAAGTAACAATCAAATGAAAACATTAAAACCAAACTAATAACAAAAGATGAACGGTAGTGTGCAAGAGGGAGAGGGATGATGCCGCAATACATTAGTCTCCCCTTGTATTTACATTTTCCAATACCCGTTTTCTATGATCACTAAATTATTGTACCGTAATACCAACATTCTCTCTAGACTAAACCTCAAATGATTATGCTGTATAACATTCATCTCATCTCTCTCTCTCTCTCTCTCTCTCTCTCTCTCTCTCTCTCTCTCTCTCTCTCATAATTAAATTCCTTCGATTGAGTTATACAGTTAAGCGCAAAAATCGTGAAGATACATAACCATTTTTGTTAATACGTTCTAGTTTCAATTACATTGAAAATACAAATTATGCATTTTTATTAGAATACTTAGAGTGTTTTTTCACAGCTGAGAATACAATTGTTAGTACAGTTTCTTTGTTATATATGCA
Organism: Macrobrachium rosenbergii; assembly: GCF_040412425.1. Classification (NCBI taxonomy): domain Eukaryota; kingdom Metazoa; phylum Arthropoda; class Malacostraca; order Decapoda; family Palaemonidae; genus Macrobrachium; species Macrobrachium rosenbergii. The sequence continues at coordinate 18,014,540 of NC_089790.1, forward strand.
TTGAGGTAAATAAACAAAAGAATACTAAATGAATTTGACATATATTTTCTTAAAATCCCTTTTATTTGATTCCTTTGTATATATATATATATATATATATATATATATATATATATATATATATATATATATATATATATATATATATATATATAACCTGAGATAGTTTTAGGATAGTGAAAATAAACAGATTACTGAGTCTGAACTTGAAGCGTTCAAGGGTAGTGCCGTCAGTGTGGCCCTAGCTGCAACCCCTTTCGTTCCTTTTACTCTACCTCCATTCATATTATCTTTCTTCCATCTTGCTATCCACCCTCTCCTAACAAATATTTCAAAGTGCAACAGCGAGTTTTCCTCGTGATACACCTTTCAAACCTACTGTACCTCCTCTCAATTTCCTTTCTAGCATTGAAAGACCTCATAGGTCCCACTGTTTGGCCTTTGGCCCAAATTATATTCCATTCCATTCCATTAATGTGTTCGGTAAATTGCCCAATATTTCCACCCTGAGCCTTATTATGATGTTAAAGTCTGTTCGTATATTATTTGCGAGTCATATAATGAATAATCGTCTTAAATTCTCTATTTATTCTCTTTCTTTTTCAGATTATCCTGCTAGTATAATCCAAGCCTTTTGTGAAATAGACTGCAGGCAGAGCCAACCGTGATCTTTACGTAGTGGACATAGGAAAGGGTGAAAGTATGCTTCCTATATATGGTGAAGGCATTGGCTTCCTATATAAGGTGAGGGCAATTTACCGGGTGTTTTTCCCATTCAGTTTTGAATTTAACGGTTGGAACTAACGTGTTTAGTTTATTCGAATATTTACGGAAATGTTCCCAGAAGGTCAGTTTATCATTAGGGTATTTAAGGAAGATCGTTGGTGTGAAATTTATAAACGACAGAAATGTTAATCATGCTTAAGTTGCTATTCCACCCCTGTCTGTTACATGCAAATACTTGTCACCTACCTGTTGTCCACATGACCATTGATCAGGACTAAAGGATTATCAGTGATGATCTATGGTTTCCATGTGTCAATTGTGTTTTTACGGTACTTCAAATTCCATTAAACAGTGATAGATCACAATGAAAATGACAGACACACATACACACACTCACACACATGCAATGCTCTATACTTCCTTCTCTTACAAACATTTTCAAATTCCTTCACCGGTTTGTGTTGTTTCTCTTCATTATCCACATTTAGTACTATATAATCTGCAAACATCACAGCTCCGAACTCAATTAATGACCAGTTTTCTCATCCCACAAAGGATGGTTTTCAATATCCGGGAAATAGGAATGTGTGCAATGGCATAACATAGTTAGGGGTTTGATACACTACTGATGAGCCTCTGAGTTAGAGAATAAAGTGACAAATATTGTGGAAGTTTTCTGCACGAGGAGTTTCTTATTGGAGGCAATTTTACACACACACACACACACACACACACACACACACACACACATATATATATATATATATATATATATATATATATATATATATATATATATATATATATATATATATATATATATATATATATATATATATATATATATATATATATATATATATATATATATCTGTATATAATAAAATCAGCTGCGCGACCGTCGGGCCAACTACTTTTTAGGGGGGGATAAACTTTCGCTTTCTTGTTCCGCAAAAGAAAAAATGCTGCTCACTTTACCTCTCTAAATACCACTTCAATCTCTATCGTGGAATAAATAAAAACATCAACAAAACACCGTCTTTTGTTTATTATTCACTGTTCATTCATCATTTCAGTCTAGCTTTTAAGTCTCATTTAGGAATTGTACGTAGACGAACCATTTTGGTACGCGACGGAATCCTCTGAAAAAATAATACCCGGCCCCTTTTCTTTTCAGGTCAACCTGTCCTCGAAACAATTCAGGGCTGAAAAATATAAGTTTATTTTTGCTTCACGGGACCTTTAATATGCTCAGCTGGGTTAAAAGTCCATTATGTAGCCGTTTGAAATGTATATGAAAAGAGTATTTTTATCTGAATGTGTCAGTTTAAACGCTATTTGGCAACTGAGGGGCGTGGTGTTCCGTCTTTGCGTTAATAAAGTCTAGAATGATGTTAATTGTATCTTTATTGACATTTTTCAATAACTTCAAACTGAAGAAAAAGTTTATGTAGAAGAAATACGGAACTTTTCGCAAATAAGTGAAGAAATAATAGGCTACTCGGCATCTCGAGGAACTAGGAGGGGGAGAGAGAGAGAGAGAGAGAGAGGAGAGGAGGAGAGGGGGGGGAGAGAGAGAGAAAAGAGAAAGAGGGAGAGAGATGAGGACGACGAGCAGGCCAGGCCAAACCGATCTCAGTCTGTATTGAACAGTGGCGGCAAGTGGATACGTGCATTTTCGTGCTCGCCATTTTTATTTGTGTGATTGTGGCAGGTAATTTCCAACTCCAAACACTTCTGTAACGAATTACGAACGCAACGTCGTCGTAGTGACGGCCAGAACGGGTTATGGTTATGATATGTGGTGAAACTAAGCCGGGGTTTTTGTTGTTGATCCCGGTGCTAGTGGTGGGAAGGTTATAGGCGACATGTTTAGCTTAGCTCTCTCTCTCTCTCTCTCTCTCTCTCTCTCTCTCTCTCTCTCTCTCTCTCTCTCTCTCTCTCTCTCTCTCTCTGCCTTCTTCGCCTCCTCCTCCTCTAACCCCACAGGAGAAATATTTTCGTAGGGAGAGAAAGAGTGGGAGAGAGAGCATCTCTCACTAATGGTAGAGAGAGAGAGAGAGAGTTCATTCTTGAGAACATTGTAGGATCATGTATTAGATGGAAAAATTAACAATGGCCATGTATATTTTTTCTTCGCCACGATATTCATTGTGTATTTTCCTAGAGAGAGAAAGAGTGGGAGAGATAGAGAGCATCTTTCACTCCTCGTGGGGAGAGAGAAAATTCTTAGAGATCATTGTGCTGTATAAATGTATATTAAATAATAGAATTTCCAAAGGACATGTATATTTTTTCGGTACGATATTCATTGTGTGTTTTCGTATGGATAGAGAGTGGGGGAGAGGGAGAAGGAGCATTGCTCACTCTTCTGAGAGAGAGAGAGAGAGAGAGAGAATTGTAGAATTATGTATTAGATGTATAACTTATAAAGGTCGTATATACATTTTTCGTTTCGATATTGAATGTGTATTTTCGGAGAGAGAGAGAGAGGAGGGGTCATATATATACTTTTTCGCTACGATATTCATTGTGTATTTCTAGTAGGGAGAGAAAGAGTGAGTGAGAGAGTGCATCTCTCAGACATCGTGAATAAAGAGTTAATTCTTGAGATCATTGCATAAATATGCTCTAGGCTATATAAAGTGATAGACTATCCAAAGGCCATATTATATATATATATATATATATATATATATTATATATATATATATATATATATATATATATATATATATATATGTGTGTGTGTGTGTGTGTGTGTGTGTGTGTGTGTGTGTTTTCGTAGAGAGATGAGCGAGCATCTTTCATTCCTTTTGAGAGAGAGAGAGATAGAGAAAATTAAATTTCGATAGCATTGTAGAATCATATATTAGATGGCAGAATATTCAGATATAATATATATATATATATATATATATATATATATATATATATATATATATATATATATATATATATATATTGTAACGATCTTATTGTGTATCAGTGAAGTCACGTAAATACGGCAGACCCATACATTGTATGGTAATGTGTATGGTGATTTTTGCCCTCCCAGGAAGGAAGTTAGGTTCATAAGTTATATTTCGTCATGTGGGAATTTGGAAGAAACTCATTGGTTAATTTTTATCATGACAGGGAAGAAAAAGACGTAATGCATAATCCCTTCTTTATTGTTAAAAGCTAGATGAATGCACATAGGCTTAGGCCTTTGTATTAATGGTTTGATTCATAGACCTATGATATGAATTAAATACATTGAATTAAATATATTTCATTATATATATATATATATATATATATATATATATATATATATATATATATATATATATATATATATATATATATGTATGTGTGTATATATATATATATAGTATACACATGTATCTGTGTATGTGTTTTTGTATATACACTTATACACTACCCTAACTAGTGATGTTAGGCCTACACTACCATGCCTACAATAAGAATTGAAGTTTAGGGTTATTCTGCTCTTAAGGAAAGTTGAAATGTGATGTTCAGTGAAGCTGAATTATGTTCCCAAAGAATTATCACCAGCCTAATCTGATGTGAAGTGTGATACAAACAATTACTTAGTCAAACATGCCCCATCTTTGACTTCTTCCTCAAACTCAACTTACCCTTCTTTGTCTTCTTGTTCTCCATACTGGAGGAGAGTACCATACAAATTATTGCGTTATTGAGCATGCTTCATCTTTTTCTTCTTCCTTATCCTCAACTTACCTTTGTTTGTCCTCTTGTTCTCCATACTGGAGGAAACATAAAATAGTACCGGTAACACTGCCCTTTTAGACATCATTCTTCTTCCTTGAGGGACTGCAATCCAATGTGACTGCTTGCAGAAACATGATGGTGGCCATAGTGTATGGCCTGGTTCATGATCTTGTTTGAGATTAGTCCCTGGCTGACAGGCTTGCTCATACCAGGCTGTCCAATAATTTTTCAAGGGTGAATGGCATTACCTGGTCTCTTCCCATGTTGCCTGTGCTTCCTTGGAAGTATGGAAGGGTAGTCTGCACATCCCTTGACTACCTGCCAAGGAGTATCACTATTGTTTTTTATGGTGACCATAACCTAGCCTACATGACAGTTTCCTCATGCTCTGTACTATGAATGGGACTTTCAACCCCACAGTCCACCGAACAGTCACCAGGTTAGGTTGGCTTGTTTCTCCTTTCCACCTCAGTAGAAGGTCCCATACTTCTGGAACCCCAACAGGTTATTGAATAGTAGAGGCATTTTTGAAAAAGGCATTGGGGTCGTGTTTGATTTCACTGATCAGTGAACCAACTAAGCCTTCCTCTTAGCACCTGGTGCTGGTAATGGACCTTAGGGTCCACTCCAGAAGTGATTTCACTTTTTTCCTGCCCTGTTCCCTGTTCTTAGGGGATCCTGGAAGAGGTTAATTCTTTGATTCCTGATCAGAGAATTCTTGTCTCCAGCCATTCTTGTAAGCTCCTCACAGCATCACACCATGTGACCCAGGTAGTGTTAGGATTTTGTGTTTTTCAGAGACGATTCAATAACAGCCGAAGATAGGTAAGCACAGATTACTCCATTTATGAAAGCATAGGTTCATATATTAGGAAAAATAAACATTTCTTTTTAATTTGGTATGTTCCTAAGGTCTGTGGGCTGACACCTCCCTCTGGAGAGGCTCCATGCTGAAGAGATTTTTCTTCACCACTGAAGTGGGAGCCATAGTCATGGAGTTGGACCTATAGCAGACTTCCTCTTTTCTAGGTGTTTTTGGAGGAAAGCAAGACAGGGTAGGAAATTGCTGAGGTCTGTGTGCAAACCTGGTTTTGAAGAGACATGATGCTTGCCTCAGTCTGTTGTCTAGATAGGTTTTGACTAAAAGGAAAATCTAGGCATGTGCTCGATAGAGATGGAGCGAAACCCAGCAAAACTTAGGGGCAGTTATGCCATTAACATCTGGATCAGGAAAAGGTCAGACCTTTATCAAATTGCCATCTGGACCCCAGTAGTCCCCATCCTCGAGAAAGGGCAAGGAGCCTTCCCAGACTCTCTGACCAACCTCAATCCTCAGCCTGAAATGCAGGTTAGGGGAAGCGGAGGGAAAGTGTATGCTGAGGCTGATGTTCCCTCTTTCCCACTGCTGAAAGTTGGGTGATACCCACCAGACTATTAGGTAACATGTCAGTAACAGATGATGGAGTCCAGAGTAGCCTACTGTATATCATTCTAGACAGTCACAAACTTATTTTGACAAAATGACAACCCTCCCTTTTTCCAGTTCTATTCGTTATGAAAAATAGTCCCTAATCACTTGCGGTATGATAGTCCCACAGTTTATTGTATTTTTAAAAACGTCACGAGAAATGTACTTTGTTTTTAATCAGCCAACTCTTCAGAATCATTGAGCTCTCTCTCCAGTTGGCAGAAGTGAGGATAGTGCTGGAAAAGGATGCGGTGATAGTTGTCAAAACTGATGGCTGCTCTCCAGAATTTTATAGTTGGCTCTTCTTGGTTTAATAGTCAACTGGAGGCAGGGACTGGACCTTCAGTCTCAATCCTTTGAACAAATTTATCCTTTATAGGCTACTTGGGTTGTAGACTGTCCTGTATTTGCTGACAAGTGTTCATGGCTATGTCTTTTGCATTATTTTGACAATTGATTCATTCTGGTGTCCTCAGAGTTGTTCTACGATTGGAACCATCTCCTCTTAACTTTGTCACAATGCAGGAATCACCCATGCAGCACATGAAGTACTTGGGCTTACTGATCTGTTTGGTAATGGTGAGCCTTTCTTGCAGAATTGGATAAGCTAGTTTGGGAGGTGCCATTACAGCTCCTGTCTTGACAGGGATAATCAACTTTGCTTTGGCATGTTGTTGTCAGTCATGTGTCTTCCACTGAGAAGCTCATCCTTTACAGGCAACTCCTACCTGCAGTCCTTGCAGTGGTGTCAGAATTGGCACTGGTCATCTGCCACTAATCCTTCAACACGCCCTGTGCCCTTCAGCCAGGAAGTGAAGGGTGATCTGGTGTGGCAGTTGGATGACAAGAGCTTCTTTGCTGAGTTCCCCGAACTAGCCAGCTCTAGAGTTGTTTCTGTTCTTAGATGCATTGAAGATATGAGGCCTACATAAAAAATCAATGGTAAAAGTAAATGGTTTAGGTATCACTGATTAAACAGGAACTTGAGCATTGACTACCAAGAATAATGTAACTAACATCTGAAAAACATTAACAAGAGCTTTCCTATGATCAGCTGGAGCATTAGCTCCCTTGCCAGCATTAGTGATTCCTTTGCTAACTGTCACATCGGAGAACCTCTTTTCCTAAGGTTCTTTGGTCGTTTAGAGGAATTTGAGGCATTGTAATTCATTTGGAGGGCTGAGCCACATGAAACCAAAGCCAAAAGGAGATACCAACTGGACTCTGTATGATAATTGAAAATTATCTGATATATTGAAGAAAGAGGATTTCACAATTCCATGGAAATTAAAAAATTATGAATAGCATAAGAATAGGTGTAAGATAGAGAAGTATGGCTTTATAGAAATCTATTTAATTTGAATAGATGGAGTTTTTTCAGTAGATCATGGTCAGAATGGCTAATGGCATACTGTGTAGCAGAACACTGGAAATTAAAAGTGGTCATCTACTGTACTGGAAGGCCGCACCCTAGAGGCATCGGATGTTGATGCAGGGATGAAGGAAAGGAGTTAGTCAATACTGCAAAAAGTAGAATGAAGTGAGTGAATGATGGGAAATAGTTTGCACCAGACATACAGTAAATAGCTAGGAGGTTCTCAGGGATTCAATGTTGCTGAAAGTGTTAGTAAGTAATATCATATTGACCAAGTGGGTCTTAAACTAGTACAGGACTTATCCTTCAAGTGAGGATACTTAATCGTTCCTGTGATGATACAAACCTTCATCATTATGTGGACAACCTTCAGCACAAGCTGGTTGATTTGGTCATTGGAGCATGGTAACAATGTCTTTAGTTAGCAGTAGGTGGGTGAGGGTTTGGGGTTACCACCCACTCATTCAGGTGTCAGCATTCACTGTCTCCTTAACATGCTGTTTCCATAGACGTTTTTGGATTGCTTCTTTTTTTGTTGCGTACTGGATTAATGACTGGTGTTTGGATGATGGCAGCTGGTGTGCAGGTATTTTGTTATCCACAATTATAGTGTAGGGGCCACCCCACACACCTTCATCGTACTGGCCATTAATCTCACAACAACAGCCCAGTGTGCCAATGCGCGGATGAAAGAAACACAGCATCCGTCACGCATCTTTTGTACTTGCATTTTCTTTACTGTTATGCTCATATTCAGTGTATTGTCATCATCATATGCATTGCACTGTCAGCCTCTCAGCCATATGTATATTAACTTCAGTCCTGTATCATGTACTGATTTACTGTATACAATATGTATATTTTCATCTGTCAACAAACACAGGTGATTGTGTTGAATCTCTCGCAAGAGCCCTTGACCTGTGTGTTTGTTATCTGAATAAATTAGTAAGCTGTGAACTCTGACCCTTATTCATACCCATCGTTCCATTGGTAACCCACGGAGATGACCGATCCAGCCAACACTAACGATGCTTGCCTCTCCAGTGAAACCCTCGCCGCCACCTCCATATGTCTACTGTACCTCCATTCATGCCCCACAGCCAAGAAGCGTGGTTCTTCAGGGCAGAAACAATTTTTAGATTGAAGAAAATCACCTCCACGACACTCAAAGCAGACACCGTCCTCAAATTCCTGCGGACAACATCTTCGAGCAAATAGGAGGATGGCTCAAGGAACTACAAACCCCTGTCACCTCCGAACTGCAGTCTCCACAATAATGGTCCTTAGCTGGTGGAGGGATAACTTCCATTTGCACATGATCTTTGTTAGGCATGATTTGAGGATGCCAATAAACCATTTGTAGAATATGTCTAAAGATCATAAAACCTAATGAGTCAGTTGACAAGATTGTTTTCTGTCCGATACTTTTTCCTTCTGGTTCTTTGTAAATATCTTGGAGAAAGCATGTCCATTGTCAGATTTTATGGTCTGGGAAGACCATGGTGATCACAAAGAGTGCCATGGTTGTATGTAGGGGCAGGTAAAGAGGCACACGTGTATGCTCCCTATCTTGGTGTTGGTTATGGCAATATTGTCCATAAGGTTGACTCCTAAACAGTTGAAATGAGTTACAAAATGGCACTTTTCTTTTGGTGAAGGGAGATGGTAGTCGGGCAGAATCAGTGGGGTGCCTTGTGTTCTCATGAATCATGAGAGGGTTCAGGAGGTTGGAAGAGAACCTACTCCACTTTGTGAGTACCTTTGGCAGGTGTTGCTGGAAGGTTGTTCAGGACTCAGACATATTTGTTTACCTTGAGTCCTCTTGTCATGTCCCACGTCATCCTTAGTAACTTCACCTGTTCCAATCCCATGGCACCCTTGAAATAATTCACAAAAGTTCTTTGAAAATTTTCTTTTGGCTCTTGTTGAAAGTATATCTTTTTTGTAGAAGAAGATCATCGTGCCCACAACCAAAAACATAAAATATCAAATTTATGGAGGTATATTCCAATGAAAAAATTATTCATAAAAAACTCATTTCAAAAGTGTTCTCAGATGTAATTTTTGCCTTAAGTTTTTATTGCATTCCCTTCAGCTATAAGTTAGCTCATGATCTAATATTGTGATGACTTCTTTTAGGTTCCTGGAAGATGAGTCCTCATGTGTCCCCCACTCCCTCTTAAGATTTAGGGACAGCAATGGTAAACAGACTGTTTAACACCTGTTGAGCAACCTTTGCATTCTTATTGGAGGACTTAATTTGTAGAGAGGGTTTTTCAGGGCTGTGGCCACAGTTAAGTTGGTCAGTGCTTGTAAGGTTCAGTATCTGATGAATGTATGGTACTGGTCCTCACTGGCAGCAGTTTCCAGCTTCAAACTTCAAAATCCAAGTCTTGAAGGGTCAGGAGAGTGTTGTTAGGGCAAGTCCTATCACTGTGGTCCTCCTTGCAAAGGAGTATTTGAGTGACTGATGTGATGACTTCTTTCTCAAACTGTGGCCTGGACTGACCTTGGCAGTGAAGGAACCATGTTTGTTGGACATGAGTACCTTGTCCTGTTGGTGGGTCAGCAGGTCCTTTGTTAACCAGGAACGAGGAAAGGTGTGGTTATGTTGAATTGTGCTGCTCAATGATACAGTAGAGAGGATGTACTGTAACCCCTTTGCAACACTTCATTCTAATACAGTACTTGCACAACAGCATTAGAATTTTCTTGATTGTGGGGTTACATGTTGGCTGTTATCATAAATGTGCTCCAGCATTTCTTGGTACAAGCAACTGACTGCTATCTAACTTAAACTCAGGATCAGAGGGATTCTTAGTCTTTGCCCTGTGTTTCTTTCCCAGAGGCTAGGGCCTGGGAGGACTAGGGCTGATGCCCCATAAGATATGTAGTGTTTATAAAAACTTGCAGCCTTATAACCTCATGCTAATGCAAAACAAGGAAGCTGTCTAGACAGCCATGTAGGGGGATTAGCCATAGGTTAATGTCCATAGTAAAGTATCTGTCTGTGTCCTCTGCCAATTTTGATACTCAATGATGAAATAGAAATAAGGGAGGATTAACTTGAATGGAAGATTTTGAGCCTCCTGGAATCTATGCGATTTTAATGGAGGGGATTTTCTAATGAACTATAACTGGAATGGTTAGTGGTATGTTATGAAGCAGAACAAGGGGAAAAAGCTGGTGTTTGGTACTATGCTCTTCTTTATCTATAAAATTGACCTGGACTTGTAGATGACCGGGAAAGTAAGCATGTTTTCTTATAAGATAAATATGGTATTAGTGCTAATAGTGATTGAATGATAAAACAGTAGCAAGACCTGGAAAAAATAGGTGAATGGTCAGTAAAAATGGCAGATGCCATTCAACTTACATAAATGCAAAGTATTCACGCAGATTATGTAAACAAGAACCAGTTAAGACATTTTTGGCAAGAAGATGTAGTTTTCATCGAGAGAAAAATCTGTGAGTGACCCACAACCTTCCAAGCAAAATATAGAAGCTGAGAAAGCTAAGAAAAAACCACCATACAGTAAATGTCAATTTGTACCTTAGGAATGCATTGAGTAAAGTCAGTTGATAGAAGTATGATACTAAACGTTATGAATAACACAGACTACAGGAAGCTCTTTACTTCAAGCAGCCACCAAAGTACTATGTCTAACATATGGAAACTGGAACTAAAAAGGTTTTACACCAGCCAATGTTGGGACTTTTTTTTTATTATACTTCAACTAATTGCTACAATGGTGAGTTTTTAATTTTTTTTTTATTATTTACTTTTTGAAGGTGCCTCCTGAAATGGGTTAGTAAGTCTTAAAAGCACTTCCATCAATTTAACTCAAATAAGACCAGGATATTTACTGACATTTGCCCCTAACACACACACACACACACACACACACACACACACACACACACACACACACACACACACACACACACACACACACACACACACACACACACACACACACTGCTGCATAATATCTTAACAGGAAAACTAATCTCTACTCATTTTTAATTCCAAACATTGAAGGCTTACTATCAAACAGGAACTGGGTAGCAAAATTTCAAATTCTAGGAGTATTGTGAAAGAGAAAATCAAATGCTTTTTGTCTTTACTGAGAGTCCTTTGGATGACGACAAAAGGAGTTGAATTCTTCATAGAAGGTAGTTCAAAGGTTCATCTTATATCATGCTGGCAGACAAAATATTGGGATTATCTTATGACTGAGAAATGCTAGTGAATATATGTAAAAGATTATCAAGAGTAAACAGTAATATGTGCTTTTTTTAGTAACTCATGTAATGTAGTTGAGTTATACCATTTCATCTTGCTAGCATAATCCTTCTACACACACACACACACACACACACACACACACACACATTATAGCCCAGATAATCTGTATCTTGGTCTGCTCTTTGAAGGGCTTTTAAAGAACATCACCCTTGACAGTGTGGTATCAAAAATAAATCAGCTGGGCTTGCCCAAGCAAGATATTATGGTCCTGGGTGACTTTAGATTTCCTAATGCAAAATGAGGAGGAATTGCCTACGTGCCCCACTGCAAGGTAACATGGCAGAAACTAGAATGCTCAGCAACTGGACTGATATATGTGACACTTGTAATCTCCTGCAGAAAATAGTATTTGGAATGAGGCCAACACAGTTCGGAGAAGAAAACGCCACTGATCTGATATTCACAAATACTTATAATGTGCCACGCAACTTTGATTGGTTGGGATGTTACTGAGAAACAAATTAAACTTTGAAATCTCTCATATTATTACATTCAGTAATTGGATATAAGAATCCCCCATGCAGAATAAACAATACAATCCCAAAAGAAGAAAAGGAAAGTTAAATTGTTTAAGCTCAACACCACAAAACTCAACCTGATCCCTTAGAACAGCAGCTGAAATATTGTAGATGGAACATGCAAACCAAAACCATTTTTTTTTTTATTGACATGCATGGAATAGTAAAAATTGGATTGGCATTGACCTACCTGAAAGTTAATGGACCCTAAATCACATCACCGGACTTTATTAAAGCAGACTCATATAAAGACTACAGGTGAACATTGTATCGACAAAAACAAACAAAAGCCATCCAGTCCATCTCATATCCCTGACATACAGAACCACAAGGGGAAAACCACAAAAAGGATATAATAATGAAGCTTCACAACCAAAGTTGAGTTCCAGGACCACAGCTTTGCAACAGAGATGTCTTGACTCGACAACAGATGGAGAAAAGTGAGTTATACAGTCAATGAGTGAGTGGTGGGTACTCCTTACCCCTTACCTACCTGCCACTAATTAACTACCTGTTACAACCCTCAGCTGGCTGGCGCTGGGAATACTTGTAAATAAAAGCCTTGGGGTTTGTATATCTAGGAAAAAGTCAGTTGCATTACTTACTGTGCTTGATTATTTGTTATTTGGAATGAATCTTACCTACTGTTAAAGATAGCTTTTATCTCCACACTGATAGCCAAGGAGATATATAAGCTCTCTTTGACAGCAAGTATCCAAATTATAAATTTTTATATGAAAATTTATATTATATTGCTTTGTTAGGTCATTGCCATTTGAGTTGAATAATACTTGAAGTGATTATCATGTACCTTGGGTCCAGGGTCAAAAATACAGATGATCATTATGCAAACAGGTATTCGCTGACAGTATTTTTAGAAATTAACTTTGGGTGGACCAGTTCACTTTTCACTTCCTGGTGTTAGTGTGCATACAAGAGGAAAATTTTTTGGTCGTTTTTATATTCTTAGATTCCTTTTCTTTTTTACCTTACTAGATTTGAGAAAACTTACAAGGATCTGTTAGGTTTCCTGTTTTTCATCGGTTATTGTAGTGCACTGCTTGAGTTTGGCATTATCAGTCCTAGAATTTTCCCCTTTATTTAACATTTTTTTTTATATTGTAATACTACTAGAAATAATATTTTTAAAAATGTGGTTTTAAGTGCTATATATTAATGTCAGTGGTAGAAACTGCCACACCAGGGCAAGCCATGCTGAAGATTGCCTTTACCTTTTGTCATGGGAACAATATGCTAATGAGAAAAGTAGTTTAAATTGCATCACCTGAATTGCCTAAAATAAGCACATTATTTGCTTTTGTTAATAGACTATTCTCTTTGCCTAGTAGTTTCTGATGTAAGTTGAACCCTCCCTTTTAACATTCACCAGAATTTGATGTAATCTGTGAAAAACACATTGAGTAAAATTCACCTTCTTTTACTCTTCATCTAATTGACATAGATGGAAATTATGATTTGTTCAGTAGATTATTGTAATCCTTTTAGTACTTTATAATAGGCCTCGAGTGTTTGTAAATAGGAAAGAATGGGCTCTAAGTATTTCTTAGGTGTGCAGTCTTTGTTAGGACCTCTTTTAACATTGCCATGAGGTGTCTTGGCATCTACAGTAGCCTATGTTACGTTGCCGCAAGGTTGGATGTGTGTAGGTAGGGATTATAGTTGTGGGTAAGGATCAGAAGGAGAAATTGGCATGGCGAGGAGGGTTGGACATTGGTTGGATTATTAGGGATGGCATTAGGCTGAAAGTGCAGGGGGGGGGAAGTCATGAGGGTTAAATTGCACAATTAGGTGGAAATGGGAAGTAGATAGATGGTTGTTGTTTTGGTGGCAGGGGTGATGCTGGGTACGGTGCCGCTGTTCTGCTGCTTCATGGCATTGTGAGGAAGGCAAGTGTGCAGGGGAGGAGCTAAAGATTAATGGAGAAAATTGGAAGAGAGAGGAGCACTTGAATGAGGAGTAGGAAGAGAGGGAGGAAGGGACTGATGGGGGTGTAAAGGTCACCAGTGAGAACACAGGCAATAGATAGGTCAATGCTTTGTCGCGCATGTCTTTGAGGAGACTGAACAGGCACAGTTCCGTACATTTAGCCCTCTCGAGGTCTTAATGTATAGGCCTGTGTGGTCCCCCCACCCCCTTTCCAACTTTATATTACAGAAATAGTAATGTTGTATACCTAGTGAAAGTGTATTAAGCCTTGAATGAGACTTGAACTCAAGACTGCCCATAGGGAAATTGCTGGTGATACTACTAAATTTCCACAACATTACCCAGTTGACATGGTGGATATATTAAGAATTATTGTTCTTTGACAACAGATAGTAAATTTTTAAGAAAATTGTGTGGTAGTGCACAATCATCAAGTTGATAGAGAGAGGCGACACAACAATTTACTAACTGTTTATGTACATAAGCTTCTGGATGATAATTAGGGCAATGCACCTCATTGCCCCATGCATTGCTCCTTACCAACAAAGACGCTCATCTAAATGTGTACTTACATTTATACTAGAAAAATAGGATGGAAGTAAGAGATTTGATAAATCTGTTTTATTGAAAGGTTGAAGTTTGTCGTTTTATTATAGATTTCCCACAGTATTAGAAGTGAATAGTAATTAATGTAGTAAAGGATCTAATCTGTGGTATTTTTCTTTATAAAAGTTATTGATCATGTCAACAGTGCTTGGATAGTTTAGGACATTGTGTTTTATTGATAACACATTTGGCTATGCTTAGAAATGTTAACTTTCTAGTCAATGCTTATATTAGTTAGCATACATAATTATGTTTTATTTTAATACTTTTGTCAGGTTTTTAATAATAATCCCTCTTTATTTCCAGGACAGACGATGGTTCAGTGTTAGTGTGGTATTGTATGTGAGGAAAGTTGACGGCTGGTACCCTCAACAAAAGTAGGCAAACATGGGGAGGTTGTGCACATTGACATTACTATCCACGTTCATTGCTATTCTTTGCAAGGAGTTATGCTTGGCACAACACCTCGAGAACGACCTTCAGTCCCTTCTCAACGACATTAGCGTCAACCATTATGCCAGCCCGGTTGAAGGTGACGATGACTTCGAGGTGGAACTGTTTTTCCGTCCCGATGGTGAAACCTCCGATGGAAAGAACAGTAATAGGGCAGGACCCTTGCCTTCACCAACCTCTAGGGGTATTGAAGGAGTGAGGAGACTGTGGGGTGTGGCTGACACAGAGACTCCCATTGGTCAGCTCTTCTCTTACCCAATTCCCAATGATGCGTTTGAGGGAAGCATCGTTAGATATCAGGTAAGCACCTTGCTTTTTTGCCATTCATACATACCTTCTTTACTCTTCACTCACTATGTTTTGAGCCCTTTTGTGTATGTATTATGTGTTTATGCATTTTGATGTCCCTCAGTATATTTTTACAGGCTGACCGAGAAGCCAAATAGTCTGTTCTACCTCTCCCTTTTGAAAATTGCATTTTGTTTTTGAATGACTGATAATGAGAACAGCTGAATTGATGCTCAGGTGTTCATGGAATTGTAACACCAGTCACAAGAGGGAGGCCATTTTTTAGTTTACCTTCAGGAGAATTCAGGATTTTTAGGAACATTGGGTGGTTTGCATTTGGAAATTTTTAATCAATTTTAAAATAATTTCATGGAATATTCTGGATTGTTTATAGACCAAAAACTCATCTTTGCAAAGGATCAGCCCTGACGTTGATCATAATTTTGATCATCCTCTGCATTCAGATCTTCCAAGACTGTCATCCACTACTGTACCTCCATTCATATTCTGTTTCTTCCGTCTTACTTTCCACCTTCTCCAAACAGTTGTGTCTTAGTGCAACTGCGAGGTTTTCCTCCTGTTATACATTTAAAGCTTTTTTACTCTCAATTTCCCTTTCAGTACTGAATGACTTCATAGGTCCCAGCACCCTGCCATTGGCTTCAGTTTTATATTCCATTCCATTCCATTCCACTATGTAATATTAGATATGCTGTCTTCTGTGAGGTTCACCACCACAAAGTTCTTTGCAAGATTAATTCTTGTTTTGACCAAATTGTGGAATGATCTTCCTAATCCTTTGGCTGAATCACTAAAACTTTATCAGTTTAAGTTACTCTTATTATTTATCTTCATTTTGTCTTTTGCTTTTCATTGTTGCTTTTCATTGTTGTTTCTTTTCTCTTCTGAATGTCCCTTTCTAAACTAGGCTGCTGTTCTGTAAGGGACTTAGCCTTGTAAGCTGCTGTTTTTCTAGCCATGGTTGTGGCTTGGCTTGTAGCAATAACTTATCCTTAAAGATTATGTATTACAAGTACATCTACTCCTGACCAGGATTCAATCCTATGCCTTTTGTATTTGATACAGTGACCTCTCCTTCCAACCTTTTAGTGCCATAAGCTGATCTCTGTTGTACACATACTAAAACTGCTACTATTATTATCCACAATTTGGTCACAACAGGAATAAATTTTGCAGAAAATTGTGTAGTGCTGAATCTCATAGAAGACTGCATGACCAGTATTACATGATGAATGGTGAAGAATTGGAAGATCTGAATGCAAGAAATGATCACTATCGTAAAATATCTATTACAGATTAACTTCAAGGTCAGGGATAAGGAATTTAATATATCTCAAGTTCATCCCCCCCTCCCTTCAATATTTAAGATGCCAGTCAGCTACTGAAGACCAAACATGAGAACAATATTTAAAACATGGAAGGATAAAGAAATTAAAACATTTTCTCAGTAATCAGTGGACAATAATTACCCACTGGAGTAACCTTACCAGTTCTTTAACAAGTACAAAAAGAAAAGAACCTTAAGGTAAAGTGCATTCAACATACAAGGGTATGTCTGGCTTAAATTTTGAGAGTATAAAATATAATGTCAGGTGTGAATTAATTACATAACTGTTATTATAAACAGCCATGTTACGAAGTATCATGATGGGGAGGGGTTAATTTTGATTAACATACAGAATGTAAAATCTGCAGGAATGTGTACAGCAGAATGAAAATCAGATTTTGTCTTGATGGCTGAATGGACAGGTTATGTTCATCTCCCTGTAAGACCAAAAAGCCATAGATTGGAATCAAGGCCAGGGTAGATATGTATACTTGTCTCATAATTCCTTTGGGTAAAGTAAATTTGCTATTAATAAGTATTTGTGACATAATGTTTGAGAGTATTAAAAAGTCAGGTGTGAACTATGTCCAATACTATCATATTGATTAAATTCTAAGTAGTCTGCAAGTCCTGCATTTGACAGGAATATTTACTGCAAAGCCAAAATATACTAATATTTCAGTTGATTGTTGAATTAATAAGCAACTGCCATCTGTTTATCAAACCCAAAATGCCCAGATGCACTTGTCAAGTATAATTCCCTTTGGATTACGTTATTCCCAAAGTAAAGTGAATTCAGTATTAAGTTATGGAAACAAAGAAAAATACCTGTACAGATTATCTCATACACTGTACCATTTTAAAATTCTCTCATTGTCTAACTTCATCCACTGTGCAATAAAACCCATGTTATTTTTCACCTGCAGTTTCAACAAAAATCTTTTAATTAAAACCATTTCATAAGTTTGGCAGATAAAATACTTTCAAATATGTTCCGATCAAAAGAATATTTAAGAATCACCGTATGTGCTTCAAATTGTCAGGTGCTGTTAATGCTGTTTGTTCCCCTATTTGCCCGAGTGTTTAGAATGTGTCTGAATAATGCTGTTGACACCATTACGAGAAGAATAGAGAAAGAGAGAGCGAGAGAACAGATAACTGGGTTGTCGTATTTACTCTGCATCCTGCATCATGGTTCTCAAATTGTAAAAGTAATTACATCAGATAATGGTAATCGTCCTCACATGTTTGTGAATGTTTTTGTAGTGTGTTGCGTGATTAGGTCTCTTCCTTCAGGGAATATGATTGTGTTAAGTATTGCCCTTGTTTTGTCTTATGCTCTGCATTTGCACAGCACAAGTGACACGTTGTTATTGCAAGGCCAGTGGAATGAACCTACCGCCCCCTCCCACTTTATTTGCTTTATTCTCGCCCTTGGAAACACGGACCGGCAAAACTTGTCCGCGGTCTACAAAACCATTGCCGGGACGCTGTTCGTTATAGTACCAGGGTTATAGTTTATTTATCTTTTGTTTCACATGAGAGGCGTTTTCCAAATCAGGTAAATTATTAACTTACGAAAAAGGGGGTTTGCGTGAGGTATCTGAGTTTGCATTAGGTACCAATAGGTACAGTAGGCAGTATAGGTTAAAAAGTATGGCCATTTCGTGATGAAAGTAGCTTTTCATTTGTGTATAGCCTGCATACGGAAGATGTTGCAAAATTTCCTTTGCAAAGAGCATCAATTGTCTTCATATAAATGCGTAATGCATACGTGCATTTCATGTACGTATATGCGTAGATTCAAAGTGTGATCCATTTTTTGCAACTACGCTAATAATCAGCCAACCCCAGAGAGTTATATACACTCCAGCTGTTACGTATAACGAGATTTTTTTTAGGCGGGACATGAGATGTTTTCACTGCACCAGTGGAGTCGTTTTTTCTTTCAGTGTTGCCATCGTAGCTTTTTTTGATCGATGTATCAGTATATTTATAGTACTACTGTATTCATTTTGGGAAACGAGATCAGGTGGTACACGGGAACAAAAATAACGTTGTCAGTTATCATGAAGAAAAAGTTGAAATCCAGCCGTTTTTATTCTTACTTATATTTGGGAGATGGTAACGCTGGCCATTACTGCAGTGATTACTGCACTGTGAAGCCGGAACCATGCTGCGCATCTTAAAAGGAAATTATCGAGTGGGTCATTCCTATTTTTGTAAATGTCTGTAATCACACGGAAAGCTCTTCTTGCGGCTTTTTTTTTTCTTTGAAATATGATGGCTTACTGGAGCATGGGACGTGTTTCTTTTTTTTTGAGCTGGATATGTCTTCTTTTGATGAAGATTTGAAAATAGTTTTTATTATGCTGGAGGTTTTTTTATTAGTTCTAACTCGTCTTTACTATTTTTTCCCCTCGTTACGGAATTTTGCTGTTTAGACCAAGCGTGAAGTGCGTTGTCTCAGCCATACTAAAATGTTAGTTTAATAACTTCCTTGGAACTATCCTTATTACTAGTCATCGGTTTTGCAAAGGTTTATTGCTAAAAGATAAGCAAGTGCTGTGCTTATTGTAAATTAGGAATCCCATTCTGCTTGATCAAGAAACCAAGCCCAGCTAAAGTTATTGTGAACAGTCCGTCTTCCCCCCCACGATGCTAGTGAATCATCTTCCCCATTTGGCAGTGGTGCCATCTGTTGGTCAAAACACGTTTTCCCCCCAATATTACGTTGGTACCGTTCGTTTTAAACAATCTTTAAAAAAAAAAGCACGCCAGAGGACAAATATATCATTTGTCTTTATTTTAGTCGCGTATCGCATGTCGTTTATTGAATTACTATAAAAAAAGCCTGTTGGATATCTCCATTCACGCATTGTCCGATGCGGGACATATTTATTCATTTGTCCTTGCTCTTCGTCGTCGTCGTCGTTAGGCCTTCGCCTGCCGGAGTCTGATTTCATTTCGTGAGCAGACCAAGGCCTGTGTGCTTAACAGCACCACACGACCAAGACCACCACTACCACCACAGATCAATAGACTGGTCGCTGACCCCGTTAACTCAAATCATTAACTTTCTGCTGGGCCCTGCCTGCCTATTCGGGCGTGATTCTTCTTCTCTTCAGGAATCGGCGGCGGTGGTGGTGTTTTCCGCTATAATTGGGGTGGTGACATTTTCATTTTGTTGTCGCGTTAACGTGCGGTTTTTTCTTTCTTTCTTTCTTTCATGCGCAGCTGCTGGTTGGGTGTGTGTTTTTTAAGAGGCTATGTTTGTTGTGTATTGGGCACAGAATGAGTGAAGTTTGAGGGAGCAGCCTGAGTTTCGGTGTGGAAAATAATGTCTTTTTATTGTTATTAATAATTTACCAAAGGAGTGTTCATCAGAATTTATGTGTGATACACAAACGAGGATTTATTATGTATTAAATGGGTAATTGTATAATTAAAATTTAATATGACTGGTGTGACGAGACGAAATCAAAGTAACAATCTTTTCTCGAATAAGGAATAGGCCTAGCTTCTAAAAAAAAAAAAAAAAAAAAAGGGCAGAGGTCATTGCCTTGTTCATGCTTTTAGCTGTCGAGTCGAGTATGAATCGCTACGAAAACATTTGTCACTACGAGGATCTAAGTGTCTACATAGGATGTTCTTCAGTGGCACATCAAGCCCTTCTCCATTCAGTACATCATATAACTGTATCTTGCGCATACTTCCCTACTTCCTGGATATTAAGGGCCATCTATTCCATTATCACTTTCACTCCATTTGCACAGCACTTTTCATGTATTCTTCTCTATCCCCCTAACACCTCAGAATTATGCAGACTTTTTACCGACCAATTTTCCTCCATTCTCTCCACAGGACCACACCATCTAAAAAAAACACACACACACACACTTCTCCATCATTTCACCTGCAGTTAATCTTTTATCATTTCTTTGTCTCTTCAAATTTCACTTCTCAAACTTTTCTTGCGCTCTGAAATTCCTTCATACAGTCCCAATCTGGCTTCCATATAATCTCCTAATCTTGATCTAATCTTGTTACCTTCCTTGTTTCGACTGTTCTGAGGTTCATTTCATTCATATCATCATTCATATTACTAACGCCCAGATTCTTTGGAAAATCTAACGTATATCTTTCTGTCAGCGTATCTACCTATCTATGTATCTATCTAATATAAATATATATATATATATATATATATATATATATATATATATATATATATATATATATATATATATATTATATATTTTAAATATTTGATTTTGAAAAGGTAAAACGTGATGAATATACGAACAAAGTTACAGCCACGAAGGAAAGACTGAAACAACGAGATTATAAGTACTTTGGTCTTACTACCAAGACATGGTCACAGTTGCTGTGACCATGTCTTAATAATAAGACGAAAGTACTTAGCATCTTATTATTTCACTCTTTCTTCCATGGCTGTAACTTTGTTCATATATATATATATATATATATATATATATATATATATATATATATATATATATATATATATATATATGAGCAAAGTTACAGCCATGAAAGAAAGAGTGAAACAATATATATATATATATATATATATATATATATATATATATATATATATATATATATATATATATATATATGTATATATATATATATATATATGCATATATACATGTATATGCATATATACAATTTCCTCTCATTTCGGATACGCTTATCACTACAAGCCTGAGTTTTCTCCCTCCATTGTGACTCAAACTTCGAGTGGCGATAAGGGCATCCGTTATTTTTTACCACTTAGTTTTACCCTTCGTGGGAAGCCCTGCATAGCATGATTGTCCGTTTCCTGTTGATGCCTTACGTCGAGACGTGTCAAGTCCCGGTTTTAGATATTGTTTACAAAGAAATTTGTCATAGGTTTAGATGAGTTGTATTCAGATTTTTGTATATTTTTTTTTTTCTTTGGTTGTAACGCGATTGTGCATTGATGCTAGTCAAGATTTGTCTCTGTCTTTATGGATGTCTGTCTGTTTGGCTTCTTGGTTTATTTAAAGGTTAATATTTGAGAAGAATGTTTTTTTAGGTACATAATATTATAATTTGTTATGAAAACTAAGTGCATCTACCTTTATATATAGTTTTTATGAGCACTGAGAATTTTAAACAAATAATTGTGCACAGATTTTGCTGTTGTACCGTAGATATTATTATTATTATTATTATTATTGATATTATTATTATTATTATTATTATTATTATTATTATTATTATTATTATTGCTGTAGCATATTCATCCCAGTATTGCCAAGTGAGTGAGGGTGTTAATTTTGAATTTAAGAATTGTAATGGAAATACGTTTTGTATATTTTGACGAAAATTAAGAGTAGACGGTTGTAGATTCAGGAGGCTTGGTATTCAGCGCAAATAGGGCAAAAAAATTAGAAATTAAAAGTAAAGTCGATATTTTTTTAGATGTATGAAATTAATGATACCGCAAAGTAAACTTGAATTTTCTTTGACATCGTGAAATAAAGTTTCAACTTACGCAATCTGACATTAATAATAAAAATAATAATAATAATAATAATAATAATAATAATAATAATAATAATAATAATAATAATGCCTTTATTTCCATAACGTAGTTTACAACCGGAAATTAAGTTGACATGTGAAATGGAGTTACAACTTACGCAATCTGACAATAATATAATAATAATAATAATAATAATAATAATAATAACGCCTTTATTTCCACGATTTAGTTTTCAGTGGGTGTTAACTTTCTTACACAAAATAGACAGTGTGTGAAATGCCATTCGCTTCGTGGTGTTTAGGATATGACAAAGCAGTTAATATCTAGGTTGTGAGAATGAGATTCGGCGAAGCAAATTCGAGAATCCTGAAGTCTGGCTTTTTGTTTACACAACTTGGTCCACGCCTCTTCTTCTTCTTCTTCTTCTTCTTCTTCTTCTTCTTCTTCGAGAGAGAGAGAGAGAGAGAGAGAGAGAGAGAGAGAGACTTTTCACGGTGCCACATCCCCAGTATCTACACACACACACATTATATAATATATATATATATATATATATATAGAGAGAGAGAGAGAGAGAGAGAGAGAGAGAGAGAGAGAGAGAGAGAGAGAAAGTTCTTTGCTCGATCTCCCTCCCCCTTGACACATCCTAGTTGGGGCGTCACGGGGATTGTTTGGGGTTAATCAAACCTCCTTGGCGTGGGCGGGGTTTTGGGATAGTTCCCCTGGGGAGAATGGTTGTGGGTGGGGAAGGGGAGTGAGATCATTATCATCGTCGCCTTGCGTAAGGAATGAAGAAAGAAAGGTTTCTCCAGCTTTCTTTGTGAGATACTGCTGGGGATGTGGCACTGTGAAAATCTCTCTCTCTCTCTCTCTCTCTCTCTCTCTCTCTCTCTATATATATATATATATATATATATATATATATATATATATATATATATATATATATATATATATATATATATATATATATATACATATATATATATATATATATATATATATATATGTATATATATGTATGTATATGTAGATACTGGGGATGTGGCACCGTGAAAACTCTCTCTCTCTCTCTCTCTCTCTCTCTCTCTCTCTCTCTCTCTCTCTGTCTGTCAAGGCTGGCCGATCTGGGCCGGTGAAGACGAGAGAGATAAAAAGGCGTAATTGATTAGTGCTCCATCAAAATGTATCTACCGTCAAGTTAAAACAAAAAAGAAAAAAAAGAGCTTCACCGATGTGCACCGCTGATAGAAACTCTCTCTCTCTCTCTCTCTCTCTCTCTCTCTCTCTCTCTCTCTCTCTATTTAGCTAGAATGAGTAATGTTGTGAGCTGAGTGCTCAATATGTAATACACTAAGAGAATCTTTAATTTATAAAAGCAATCAGGTATACATGCATACATACATAATTAATACATAAATACATACATGCACAAACATATATTTATACATACAAACATACATACATACATAAATGCATGCACAAGAACACTTCCATCTAGCAGTCCTACTGTGTATGTTGAACAAAGAAAACTTTACTTGAATTATTCGTCCAATTTGATCGATATCTTTGCGATGGAAAATGTTGAATACTTTTTTTAGTTGTGTGTTATTGATATTTAGTATGGGACTGAGGCTAGCATTCATTTCTAGTCAGTTTTACATCGTACAGTCACTTTATGTTGCTCTCCAGTTGACATGAACCTGTATAAAAAGAATGTACTTTTACTCAGCTTAATCCCTAGCCGGGATCGCAGTTTTTACTAATCCTTCTCAAGGCGTTTTTGTCTTGTGTCCTTCCTTCGTTCATTCCTGTATCTCTCATGTGTTCTTGGATGCAGTCTCTCCATCTTCTTTTAATGCTTCCTCTCCTTCGTGTTCCCAGGACTTCCATTTCCATTTTCTTGATCTCCTGTACCTTAGGGGCACAGGGAATTTGCTAATTCCCCAAAATGCCCATCTCTTTTTTTATGTTACTGTGATGATAGGTACCACAAATCTTTGAGAATTAAAACTCAGCACCCCTTAGGTAGGTAGTGCCGTCAGTGCACCTCATGTGGTGCACTATAGACATCACTTGAAGTTCTTTGCAGCGTCCCTTCGGCCCCTAGATGCAACCCCTTTCATTCCTTTTACGGTACCTTCGCTCATATTCCCTTTCTTCCATCTTAACTTTCCTCAGCCCCCTCCTGACAGTTGTTTCTTAGTGCAACTGCAAAAAGGTTTTCCTCCTGTTACAACTGTCAGACCTTTTCACTGGCAGTTTCCGTTTCAGCACTGAATGGCCTTTAGCCTAATTCTACAATACATTCTAATCTATTCTAAAACTCTGGCCTTTGGCCTAAATTCTAAATTTTATGCTGTTCTAAAACTCTGCATTGCAGTGGGTACAAGTAGGTTCATTTATCAGCTGGGGACAGCCAGAAGACTTACAGAATTCCAGAGCAGATCTGACATGCTAATCAGTAACACCTGAGCCGATCCAAGCCAGTTTGAATTTCACAGGGAAATCACCTGAGAAGCCCATAGATACCCCGGGGCCAGGTTGTGCCAGGGTATCAGGCAGTGAAGTTAGGGAAGTTGATTCGTCGCTGGTGTGATTATGATACCCTTCGGTACTGTTAACATTGACAATGTAACATAATTTCATGGTAGTTTCATTCAGAATTCCTTTGGCCTTAGATAAGAAGTCCTGTTTTACAGTAAATATCATGGGGTGTATTAGATTGAATTTTAAATTATTATTATTATTATTATTATTATTATTATTATTATTATTATTATTATTATTATTATTATTATTCAGAAGATGAACCCTATTCATATGGAACAAGCCCACCACAGGGGCCATTGTCTTATAATTCAAACTTCCAAAGAATATTATGGTGTTCATTCGAAAGAAGTAACAGAAGGTAATGGGAAATACAGAAAGAAGAGAAAGCTTATAAAACATGAAAAACAAATTAACAAATAAATAAATAAATAAATAGATAAAAACGTGAGTACATTAATGCATTGCACCTTCGCTTGAACTTTTGAAGTTCTAATTGCACGACATCCCCTGGGAGGCTGTTCCACAGTCCAACGGTGTGAGGGATAAAGGACTTCTGGAACCGAGAAGTTCGACAGCGAGGCATATTTACTGCATATTGATGCTGCTTCATAATATAAAGGATACTGTGTATTTTTGCATAAAACCATAAAATCACACACTACAGTAACAGCTGAATGTTTTACATCTCATTCCATTTTATCTGTCTTGTAATTGAACAAAGCCATGTTTATCTTTTTAGTTTCATATTTAATTTCATTACGGCGTCTATAACCTACATGTTGTGACGCCAGTTTGAGTAGCCATAAGTCAGTCAATAAACAATGGTTTCTTAATCATAGCACAGATCTTTCGCTCCAAAAAAATGGCGTAACAAATATCAAGTGACCCGAGTCCGGATGGGCTATTTGCAAATGACGGAGCTCGTGTGCTGAATGAATTCGTACCCAATTTTTCATTTCCCATTTGGGCCCGTCTCTCCTTTGTCCCAGTTCGCATATTTAATTGGGTGAGGATTTATTCGCTGAAGGTCCACAGGATGTCTTCAGAAGTTGTTGGGTCATGTCTGTGGGCGGGGGCGGGGGTGATGAAGTCGTGGTTTTGCGTGAAAGATTTTTTTTCGTAATTTTATCATTTTGGGGAGATTCAGTAGATTTTGATGTACTCCTGCACACACACACACACACACACACACACATATATATATATATATATATATATATATATATATATATATATATATATATATATATATATATATATATATATATATATATATATATATATATATATAGGCTATATATGTTTAACTGAATCACGAAAATATGCAACGTGATGATATATATATGTAATTGTAATTGTAATAGCCATAATGCCCTCACTGTGGCTATTACAATTACATATGTATCTAGTAAAAGTGACCAGTAGATTCTACACACATACATATATATATATATATATATATATATATATATATATATATATATATATATATATATAAATAAAGGCAATACCACGAAGGAAAGTAAAACGACGGAGTTTCACTTATATATATATATATATATATATATATATATATATATATATATATATATATATATATAATATGAATGATTGTATGTTTATATACAATACACATAGGGTATATATGCATGTGTAAATATATACATGCATTTTTATATATATGTATTGTACTTCTCTCATATATATATATATATATATATATATATATATATATATATATATATATATATATATATTTATTATATATATATATATATATATATATATATATATATATATATATATATATATATATATATATATATATATATATATATTTATTATATATATATATATATATATATATATATATATATATATATATATATATATATATATATATTATATATAATTTCGTTGATGACTGTGACTAAATAATACATAACACCGGATAAATCTAATGAGACATTATCCATAGAATAGCACACTTCTATGAAAATCAGATACAGAAATCAGGCAGAGTTCCAAGAAGACTTAATAGGTAAATTCATGCCCGTACGAAACCAGCATCGCGTCCGTATTTTCGTAAGCCTAAGTCCAGGTCAGCAGCAGCAGGAGGACAAGCCCTTTGAATACGAGACCAGAAAGATGTTATAAATTGACGCTTCGCGTGAATGGGTTTTTACGAAGCTGGCTCTCGCCCTATTGTTCTGCTTCGGCAGCTGGATTTAGAAGTGACGGAGACATCCGGTTAAAGACGATGAATCAGAACCCAGGGCTGTGTATTTATACAGTTTTTGCATTAGTCATGCACCGTAGCAGGTTAAGGCTATCTGGCCTTCTCGAGCCTGGGTTAAGATCGTCTTGCCACGCAACTCAGCTCGTCGGCCAGGAGGATTTTAGGGGACACGGGAGAGGGATGATGGATAGGGAGAAGGGAGAGGGGGAGGGGGAGGAGATCCCTAACATCTGGGAAAGGGAGGGAGGGTGTTTGAAAAGTGCAGTCATGAAAGCGACTGCATTGGTGACTTCACATGCAAATAAATCTGGGACACACTTCCTTAAGTTTCAGGCATAGATTTGAATGGTATCATTTCCTTCTTTTCGGACCTTTAAGGATTGGAAATCATCTTTTTGTTTTAAAGTATTGGCCATGTATAACAATGAGGATTATTTAGAACATAATCACATAGTGAAGCGGTGTTTTTTTTTTATCGGGTTTGAAAGCCATATACAGTATGTTGAATTTAACTCAGTAATAAAACAAGAAGAATTACCCAATATTCCGAATTAATGTCCAACTTTAAAGAATTACCTAGAAGGCAAACATTCAAACCTTTCAGATAATAACATGAAAAGTTTACCTATCCTTAGACAGAATCTCTTCTAGCTGTAAAAGAAAACCCAGGTGTAATCCATAGATTATAGATTTTATGGCTAAAAAAAAAAAAAAATAGAAAATGAGAAATCCGTAGATTAATACTGTCAGAATCAAGTCGTGCCCAAAGAATAATTGCTGGAACGCTGGAAATTGAACTTAAGCTCATGAATTCGTTCGTATCCGGAACAGAAGCAGAAGAAACCAGTGCTCAAGAGAATGCAAGTAATAACGCAAAATGTTTCTCATGCACGCAATCACCGGAGAGGGAAAATTGTCCTTGGTTCCTTCAAAGAAAAACGTTAATATTTATCAGGGTGATACTCTTGTGCGTATTCAACTTGGGTCGGGGTGAACCTGACACTGCAGAATATTGATTTCCTTGAAGAAGTGGTCGGAAATGTTATCTACCCTCGAGTGAGGATTAACTCGGCTGTATGATCCGACCACTTCTCTTTCAGTATTAAAAACGCACAATAAAGAATTTGAAGAACTCCACCTGTCTCTTATGGAAAGATACCGTAACAGATCGTTGCAAATATCTTCGAATATCTTCAGGCATGCCCAGCACTCAGTCTGGTAGTGAAAGCAAACTCCCGAAATTGCAACCTCCCACTTTTTCAAGATCGTAGAGAGAACAGTAAGGAGAGCGTTGTAAGGCTTTGAATAATTAAAATCACCCCAAACTAACCAATACTGCCTTTATCATGGGAGAGATCTATAGTGTCTCAGCTGATCAGACGATAGAGTTAACAGTGTGAATCCTAGATTATCAAGGATGCATAAGATAATGATTACTGCATTGCTTAAAAACTGGAAAATAAATGACTATCATATTTTATGAGGCTCGTACTTCCGACATGGCCCAACAAACTTTTAATTTGGTCCTGACATGGGATTCCTCATCAGTGTTCCAGATGTCTCTATATATATATATATATATATATATATATATATATATATATATATATATATATATATATATATATATATATATATATATATATATATATATATATATATATATATATATATATATATATATATATATATATATTGTTCTTTATATATATATATATATATTATATATATATATATATATATATATATATATATATATTATATATATATATATATATATATAT
This sequence comes from Macrobrachium rosenbergii, assembly GCF_040412425.1. Classification (NCBI taxonomy): domain Eukaryota; kingdom Metazoa; phylum Arthropoda; class Malacostraca; order Decapoda; family Palaemonidae; genus Macrobrachium; species Macrobrachium rosenbergii. The sequence continues at coordinate 18,043,431 of NC_089790.1, forward strand.
ATATATATATATATATATATATATATATATATATATATATATATATATATATATATTGTTCTTTAAAGACGCTACAGAAAAGTAGGCCGAGATGGAATTCATCTTTATAAGTTTAGATTTAGAGTAGCTTTCCCCGACAGCTGTTTTAGAATATAAGCAGGTTTTTCTCCTCCGCTCGTGGCGTTTCCATTATCCAATCTTCTTAAATAGCAGGGAGTGTGCCTACTTTAAACACTTAGCGCTCCTCAAAATATGGAGGGAGGGAAAAAACCTTTGAATGTTGGGGCTCTTAAATAATACTAGTAGACGGGTTACTTCAGTGAGGTTGAATGCGCAAGTTTGGCTTTTGTTTCACGTCTGTAGAAGGTGTGTCATGTCAGGCAGGGAGTATTTCTACGGATTTGTGGTTTTGTATATTTTCTGTAATGTCCATTTTTGAAGAATAACGATGATCATTAGGTGAAGGAAAATTCTATAAAGCCTTCATATTCTCGATTTATTGCTTAGGAACAGTCACTTTTCAATTTCCATTGTCGTTTATTTGAAATTAAACAAACTTTTATAATCAATCAATGATGGTTCCATGCATTAACTACTGTAAAAGGAATGTATAATCGTTTATTTGACATTAAACAATTTTTAACAATTAATATTTGATGATTCCGTGCATCAACTACTGTAAACGGACTGTTTGTACTTAGTTACTTTTCTATCACTTGTTAATATTATTGTGAGATCTTATACCTTCTTGCTTTTGATGACAATTTGCAAGCTACGAAGGTTACATAAATTTTCATGAAGCTTGTTTTAAGAAATAATTCTGAAAAGGAATGTTTCAATCAGAAGAAAATACAATTGAAGCCACTAGGGAGGTCCTCTACTTGGTAATGCAAAATCCCTTCGGAGTGAATGTAGTTAGTGGGTTAGTCTCTCTCTCTCTCTCTCTCTCTCTCTCTCTCTCTCTCTCTCTCTCTCTCTCTCTCTCTCTCTCTCTCTCTCTTCTCTCATCAAAGTTGGTGATGTTTTTAACAATCTGCAAAGCTCATTTATATATTTCTGTTCTGAGGATTCTTGCATCTCTGCCGTGTGACTCGCAAAAAAATAGTTTCAGAAAGGACTGGTTAATGCAGTCCACATTGACACTAGAGAAACAAGGCAAGCTTTAATGGTTGAGGGGTGGGGGTAAAGGTGAACTCAAACTTTTTAGAAAGAATGAATGTTTCGATAGCTATTTTGATCCGAATAACCAATTCTGACGACCTTAGCATGGTCTTCGCATATTGACAAAAACAAAGTCTTGTTTGGATATTAAGGGGGTTACATAGTCTTTAAATGTTTATCATAAAAAATTATAGACTATGGGCAGATAGGTCGACTTGGGGGCCTGCTGCAAAACTTCAAAAAAAAAAAAAATTGAAAAATTTAATCAAATGAAATTAAGTAAGACGTAGCAACATCTAGACCTCCCCAGCTTAATCTGGTTCAGAAATTTATATCATTTCAGATTTCCATAAATTAAAAAAGATACACAATTGAACAGCATTTTTTAATATAATTGGTTTTTATGTATTCAAAATTTAATATAATTAGTTCCGTATCTTTTACGTTTTATTTTACACAAGTGTTAAATGATATTGATTTCTGGAGAAGCCATCCCAGGCTTTTGCCCTGGACTTCCCCATTTAGGGACAACAACACAGACTTTTGGCCTGGGGACTTCCCCTAGACTTTAGGGGGACAGACAACAACACAGACCCAGAATTTTGGCCTGGACTTCTCCTGAGGGGGAAATCAACCCAGACTTTTCGACTGACTTCTTTGGGGCTCAGAGACTTCCCCTATGTGGGGATAACAACCCAGACTTTTGGCCTGGACTTCCCCTGGGGATAACAACCCAGAATTTTGGCCTGGACTTCTCCTGAGGGGGAAATCAACCCAGACTTTTTCGACTGGACTTCTCCATATGGGGATAACAACCCAGACTTTTGGCCTGGACTTCCCCATGTGGGGATAACAACCCAGACTTTTGGCCTGGACTTCCCCATGTGGGGATAACAACCCAGACTTTTGGCCTGGACTTCCCCTGGGGGGCAAACAACCCAGACTTTATATCTGGACTTCCCCTAAGGGGACAACAACCCAGACTTTTGGCCTGGACTTCCCCTGTGGGGGATAACAACCCAGACTTTTGGCCTGGACTTCCCCATGTTGGGATAACAACCCAGACTTTTGGCCTGGACTTCCCCTGGGGGATAACAGACTTTTGGCCTGGACTTTTGGCCTTTTGGGACTTCCCCATGTGGGGATAAAAAACCAGACTTTTTGGACTTCCCTTGGGTGGCAAACAACCCAGACTTTGGATCTTTCCCTAAGGGGACAACAATCCAGACTTTTGGCCTGGACTTCCTGGGAGGATAACAAGCCTGACTTTTGGGGACAACAACCCAGACTTTATATTTGGACTTTCCCTAAGGGGACAACAATCCAGACTTTTGGCCTGGACTTCTGAGGGGGGACAACTTTGCCCCAGACTTTTGCCCTCAGATTCTGGTGCATTCTTTTTTCAGTTCATGATACTTAGTATTCCTGATTTTGATAATAATAATAGCCCCATGGATCTTCATATTCTGCACCTTTTTCTTCCCATTTGCTCGTTTTTTGGTTTTCTTTCTTCATATATTCTTCGTCCAGTTGATTTTTCAGTTGCGTGGCGAAGGTACTTGTCACATAATTCAGTTGTAAAAGAGGGTGATATGGTGGCCTCCAGTTCAGTTTACCCAGGTTGTCCAAAGTGCTTGGGTCGGAATAAAATAGACTTAAATCTTGTGGTAAGTAGTACAGATCTCCCTCGTACGGTTTGGGCCACGGGTTTGTTATGCCTCCTTTGCTATCAAAGAAACCCGGTTTGATTCGATAGTTCTCACTCCCCCGTGATGTCGCCAACAGTTGTGCTTGCAGACTCTCGTTACTGCTTGATTCTTTCCTGCCACCATTGTCCTGCAGCTCAATACGAATCTCTTGAGTCTCTTCTGATTTCTCTCTTTCTGTGACTTTCTCCCTCATCCGTTTCTTTATTTGGCCCTCGATTTCTGCTTTGTCTTTTCTTCGTAATTCAAATTCCTTTTCTTCCTGGAATTTCCTCTGTATTCGATCGACGATTTCCTCTAGTTCGACTTTCTGCCCCAGGGACTTACTTTTGAGGTCCCTTTGACGTATATCATGTTTTAGCCGTTTAATAACGTCCTCCGAGTAAACTCTAGAGTCCTCTGTTTGCTCTGAGTGATGTAAATGTGTCGCCTGCACTTCCTCCTCCTTCTCCTCCTCCTCCTCTTCTTTCCTCCCCCTCTCGTGATACCCCTCGAGAGACGATACCCCTTTTCTGTCGTCTGTCAAATCCTTCCGTTCACTTAGGAGGACTGAAATGATTCTATTGTCCTCCATCTCAGACATTGTTGTCCTCGAGCGTGAAAGGCGGTTCTCTACCTCGAATCGAGGCACTTCCGCCTCCAGAGGTAATGTCTCTTCAACTTCCTTTATCGGCCGTTCTTCGCTCTCTTGTATCCTCCGTCTCTGATAGCTCGTATGGGCTTTTATTTTCCCGACAAAGGCTTCTTGCGTCGCATCTGCAACTGACGCATTTCGACCCACATTCGACTTCTTCATTTTTCCAGAGGTTTTCGGCATCTTAATTATTCCTGGGGTTTTCGAGAACGCTGCTAAGCCGGCAACAAGTGCTCCCAGGCCGACCAGCAATCCTGTCGTTCGCTTGGATATTATAACACAACAAATAACTCCTATAAAGAGGCAAATGAACAACGTGGTCATGCTGTTATCTTCGATTTGCTTCATAGGAATCTGCTTTGCTAACTTTTCCATCTTGATGCTACAGATTATATATACGCTCTGAACAGTCATTTTTATATGGAAAAAATAAAACAATTTTCTTGTCGCAAGTTTGTATTAATTAAATTTTTCTTCTGGTCAAAACATAGTGATAATTTCAAAATATCTTCAGGCATGTATGTATGTATGTATATTGGGTGTATGTATGTATTTGTGTGTATGTATGAGTGATTGAATGTATATATGTATTTATACACACAAATAGTATAGATATTAAAAAGATATTGAGCCAAAAGTATCAAAGGAGGAAGTCACCACACGCTTAAATAACTTCTACCCGAGGGTAATCGTAATTGACAAGTGCATCTTCCCGTCCAGGATTCTAACCTGAGTCCGTATTTTATATATGGGGAATCAGATAATATATATATATATATATATATATATATATATATATATATATATATATATATATATATATACAGTATATATGTGTATACATATATATTATACATATATATATGTATACATACATATACATACATACATACATACATACATACATACATACATACATACAATGCGTGTGTATTGGAAAGACTGGGGTATTTAAGACGTAGACCTACTTGAATAAGAACCACGAGAAAGGAGGCTGAAGACGAATAGAGATTTATGGAAGACAAAGCACAAGAAAGAGAAGTGGAGGAATCTCGTCCTTATATTCCACCAAAAGAGGTATCGCTCCACCCACCAGGATATATCCACGCAGTGAGAAGAAAAATTAAAGTAATTTAGCCACCTCCCTTCCCCTCCTGCGTTGTGATTCATATTCTCTTTCTTCCATCTTACTTTCCTTAACCCTCTCTTGACAATTGATTCATAGTGTAACTGCTTTGAGGTTTTCCTCCTGTTACACCTTCCAAACCTTTTTATTGTTAGTTTCCGTTTCAGCGCTGAATGACCTCACCATAGGTCCCAGTGCTTGACCTTTGTTCTAAATTCGCTGTAACGATGATATAGCCTATACAAGTATCATTCGTTTTCTGTGACGCCGGATGCTGTGAGAAGCAGATTGGTCCGTTCTATAAATCTACGCAATAATTTGAAAAGACTGATAAGGAATAGCTTATGGTATGATTTAGGCACACCAGATAATGTAACAAATCTTTCCAACCATTTTCTGACCTTGGAAGAACAGATGGTGTTCAGTTTAGACGCATCTTTTGTTCCTAAACCAGGTCCCGAGTGTCACCTTAACTTCTGAGCTGCGTCCGATAAGCATATTGCTAAAAATAACTGTGACAATAAAGAGGTTTGCCGTCCAAGTGTCTCGTTAAATGTCTCGAAGCAAATGGCATCAAGAAATTCATTCTCGAGTTTCAAAAAGCTTTGGTAACGTCATGCAAACGGGACGATGCCATTATCACGGTGAATGATGTAAGGTGTGAAGGTGGCAGTTTCAGATAAGACGTAATTATTAAGTCTCAAGAACTATTAAATTATGAAGAAACCTGTGACAGATTGACAGAAGATCCCTTAAGAAATTTAACTGCGCAGTTTAATCAATCCGTGAGGACTGCAGGAGGTGATAAAAAAAAGGTATTGGGTTCATGGACTCCTCCTCCTCCTCCTCTTTGCTATTTATGTGGTCTCACCAAAATGTCATTTCGGTGGAATCCCCCTCCCCCCAACGTCCTTTTTGTATCCATCTGGGGTTCATTCATAAACAAATTGTTACAAGTGGTTGGGGGATGTATTAATACCCTTCCTAGGAACCTTCTCATCCTTCCAAGTAAGGGTTCAGGTTTCATAGAAAAATTTAATAACTTGAAACGTCCTCTGAACATCATCAGTTACTTTAGTATAGACGTGGGGTCGTTATTTGCTCCCAATTGCTTGCGTTGTAGGAGATAGAACGATAAAAAACGGAACATTTTCTTCATGATAAAAAAAAAAATTTTTTTCTTCATGGTTAACAAAAAAGAAAAAATTTTCTTCATGGTAAACAAAAAAGAGAACATTATCTTCATGGTAAACAAAAACAAAAAAGGGAACATTTTCTTCGTGGTAAACAAAAACAAAAAAAGATAATATTTTCTTCATGGTAAACAAAAAAGAAAATGTTCTTCATGGTAAACAAAAAAAGGAGAGAATATTTTCTTCATGGTAAACAAAAAAAAAAAAAGAGAACATTTTCTTCATGGTAAACAAAAACAAAAAAGAGAACATTTTCTTCATGGTAATCATTAAAAAAAGAAAATTTTTCTACGAACCCTTACATGGAATATTTAAAAACCAATTTTGTTTAACCTTTCTGTCCATTAAACTTGAAAATTTGATCTGGCTTAGGTACGTGGATGATGTCTTTACTTTCTAGGAACAATAGTTGGGGAGATAGCGAATTTCATAATATATTAAATACTCTAGAGCTAACTAATTAATTTCAAATGAAAGGGGAGATAGGACGGTAAATTACCCTTCTTACATATTTAAATCTTAAGAGGACGGACAGATAAGAGTGTTGAGGACAGAAAAATAATATATGCTTTTTTGGTATATACAGTAATCAGCCACTATCAACCGTTTCCGACGTCCACTTTCAAAGTCGAGTTTCATTAAAGATTATAGTTGGCTGGAATTAGTTTCTTACAGGACTTAGTGCGATATTCTCTTATGGGTATCTGAAAAAAAGAATTTGGGACAATTTATCAACATGACTCAGTTACT
>NC_089790.1:18052500-18062500 GCF_040412425.1 Macrobrachium rosenbergii
TGTGTTTGTGTGTTGACTGGTGTTGTTTTGTTAAGTCATAAATTTCTCTCTCTCTCTCTCTCTCTCTCTCTCTCTCTCTCTCTCTCTCTCTCTCTCTCTCTGTGGGTGGTTGTGTGGGCTTAAAAGGCAGTACATTTCTTTTATGGTTGAGAAATGTGAGACCTACGTCGATGTCAGTACAGAACATGTAAGAAAAACATGCTAACCCTTTTAACTTCTTGTAGTATATTTTTCCAAAGTGAAGGGCGTCTGAATTATGTATTTAAAACTTTGTGAGATCTTCAGTTATGCCGAATTACCTCCCCTTCTCAGGCCCAAGTTTGAAAGGCGTTGTTGAGGTCGCTGAACCCAATGTGGTTTTGCGAGGCGGTGAAAATGATGATTTTATATATATATATATATATATATATATATATATATATATATATATATATATATATATATATATATATATATATGTATATATATATATATATATATATATATATATATATATATATATATATATATATATATATATATATATATATATATATAAATAACATATATATTATATGTATGTATATATATATATATATATATGTATGTATGGTTGATTTTCAAGTGCATCTTGTCCGGATATCGGCAAGTGATCTTTTTTGAAAACTTCATTTATAACTAAGATAACCCTCTGTCGCATTACTTTTTGTTATTATGTCACATTAGCGAGGGACACTTTGAAATGAAATCTATTGACACTGAAGTAATTTAACTTTCTTTCAAAAATTGTGAAGTTGACAGATCTAAAAGATACAAATTATTCCTTTGACAATAACGTGGATTCTTTACCGAATAGTCGATGTTAGTTATATAACATTGTACTGTAGTTAATTTTTATAACTAAAATAAACATGAGTAATGTTGAGTATCTTAATGTTATTTCACACGTGATTATTAAGAAGAACATTCTTAGAATTGCCTAAAAATGTCAGCGGATTTCGTCATATCCGGTTTAGATTGCATTATCATACGTATGCACCATAAAAATCACCCATTTTTACTTCTTCAACTGTCCTTTAAAAATGAATTTATAAAAGTATTTTACAATTTCCTAACATAAATTATAAAGTTTTACTAGATATCCGTGACACAAATACCGGCGATTGTTCATACATGACTGATGAACATTTTTTTTAATTCGAAGGCGTAGAGGGGAACAGTGCTTAGTTTTTGCCTTGTTCTTTCTTATCAGCTGAATCGGTGAGGTTTTTATAAATTCGTGGGTCTTGTGGATGATGATGTACAATAGAGGGAAGAGGGGGGGAGGAGGAGGAGGAGATATAGAAGGAAGGGGAGGAGATATGGAAGGAGGAGGAGGAGGAGATATAGATGGAAGGGGAGGAGGAGATATAGAAGGAAGGGAGGAGATATGGAAGGAGGAGGAGGAGGAGATGTAGAAGGGGGAGGAGATATGGAAAGGAGGAGGAGATATAGAAGGAAGGGGAGGAGATATAGAAGGAAGGGGAAGAGAAGGAGGAGGAGGAGGAGATATAGAAGGAAGGGGAGGAGATATGGAAGGAGGAGGAGGAGGAGATATAGAAGGAAGGGGAGGAGATATGGAAGGAGGAGGGGAGGAGATAGAAGGAAGGGGAGGAGAAGGGGAGGAGATATGGAAGAAGGAGGAGGAGGAGATATGGAAGGAGGAGGAGGAGGAGATATAGAAGGAAGAGGAGGAGATATGGAAGGAGGAGGAGATATAGAAGGAAAGGGGAGGAGATATGGAAGGAGGAGGAGGAAGAGATATAGAAGGAAGGGGAGGAGATATGGAAGGAGGAGGAGGAGGAGATATAGAAGGAAGGGGAGGAGATATGGAAGGAGGAGGAGGAGATATAGAAGGAAGGGGAGGAGATATGGAAGGAGGAGGAGGAGGAGATATAGAAGGAAGAGGAGGAGATATGGAAGGAGGAGGAGGAGGAGATATAGAAGGAAGGGGAGGAGATGTAGAAGGAAGGGGAGGAGATATGGAAGGAGGAGGAGGAGGAGGAGATATGGAAGGAGGAGGAGGAGGAGATATGGAAGGAGGAGGAGGAGGAGATATAGAAGGAAGAGGAGGAGATATGGAAGGAGGAGGAGGAGGAGATATAGAAGGAAGAGGAGGAGATATGGAAGGAGGAGGAGATATAGAAGGAAGGGGAAGAGATATAGAAGGAGGAGGAGGAGGAGGAGGAGATATAGAAGGAAGGGGAGGAGATATGGAAGGAGGAGGAGATATAGAAGGAAAGGGGAGGAGATATGGAAGGAGGAGGAGGAGGAGATATAGAAGGAAGGGGAGGAGATATGGAAGGAGGAGGAGGAGGAGGAGGAAGAAGAGATATAGAAGTAAGAGGAGGAGGAGACATAGAAGTTAGAGGAGGAGGAGGAGGAGATACAGAAGGAAGAAGAGATATACAAGTAAGAGGAAGAGGAGGAGAAACAGAAGTGAGAAGGATAAAAATTAGATAGAAGAAAGAGGATGTTGAGATATTGATGGAAGAGAAGAGGAGGAGGAGAAGATACAGTAGAGGGAAGAGGAGATGTAGAAGAAAGAGAGGCAAAGCAGTAAGAGGAGGAGATATATAAAAGGAGAAAGAGGAGTAGGAGGAGGACGAGGCGATGCAAGAGGGAAGAGGAGAGGAGTGGAGGACTGAATTAAAAATGAAGGGGCGAGGCAAGCTGTAGGTGTAGAGGAGGTCAAGAAAGAGCTGAGAAGAAGTCATCTATTCCGAGAGGGTGATCTGTTTTCAAGGTCTTCTTCATCACCGAAACGGTCAGCCAGTTAGAACTTTGCTTATCTTTCCCCCTCCCCCTCCCTCGCCCCCTCCCTACCCCGCTTCTAGGGCACGCTCTTCGCACTTTCAGTTCGGTTTTTGGGGCGAGAGAGCTCGATCGTTCTCGAAGGCGACTTTAGCCCAAAAATTATTTTTCGGTTTTACCTTTCGTCTGAGGTTCCTTCCTCATTTACCTCCTCGTTGATTGACTTGTCTGAGATGCTTATAAATGCTCATAGATGAAGTTTGGGCTAGTGGATTCTTATATGTAATTCTCAGAAGATTATTATTATTATTATTATTATTATAATTATTATTATTATTATTATTACATAAATATGAATATTAGTATAGTTATGCATGCTTTAAAATAAAGCTTCTTATATATAACTCATTATTATTATTATTATTATTATTATTATTATTATTATTATTATTACGTAAATTAGAATATTGGTGTAGTTAGTTATGCATACTCAAAAATTACATTTTGGGCTAGTGGATTCTGATATATAACTCAGAAAATTATAATAATAATAATAATAATAATAATTATTATTATTATTACGTAAATATGAATATTAGTACAGTTATGCATGCTTATAAATAAAGCTTTGGGCTAATGAATTCGTATATATAACTCAGTTTATTATTATTATTATTATTATTTTATTATTATTACGTAAATTGGAATATTGGTATATTTACTTATGCATACTCAAAAATGACATTTTGGGCTAATGGATTTTGATATATAACTCTCAGAAGGTTATTATTATTATTATTATTATTATTATTATTATTATTATTATTATTATTATTATTATTATTATTATTATTATTATTCAGAATATGAACCCTATTCAGGTGGAACAATCCCACCACAGGGGCCATTAACTTGAATTTCAGTCTTCCAAAGAATATTGTATTATTATTATTATTATTATTATTATTATTATTATTATTATTATTATTATTATTATTCAGAGGATGAACCCTGTTCATAGGAAACAAGCCCCACCACAGGGACCACCAACTTGAAATCCAAGCTTCCCATGAATAAATATGGCGTTCATTTGAAAGAAGCAACAGGAGGTCAAGGAAAACACGAAAAGAATGAAAATAAAAAAAAAGAAGAAACAGAAACAAAAAGCGACGAAGAAAACGTGATAACAGGAACTGAAACAGAATCTCTCGAGACTTGAAACTCGAGAGAAGTTGAGCTGAAGTTGGCAGTGAATTACTGTCAGGGTTATGGGGGGGAGGGAAAGTGGGAGGAATTATATGAAGTTTCGTGTGTCCGTGCGTGTGTCTGTGCGTGTATTCGTGAATCTTCTTGATTTATTTAGTATTTTATTTAGTCTCTCATTGAGAAGCGATTGAGGGATAGTTGCATAGGAATCTTGTCGTTTTAATTTATTCTCTATGTTATTTATTCTGTCCTTTACGGAGGCGCAGGATATTGAAACGCTATTGGGGATAGGACATAGAAAAGGGGGGGGGGGGACGATCGGCAGGACCCCCAAACAAGGATCAAGTTATATAGCTCCGGGATCATAATTGACCTTCATGAAGAAAGGGTCTCTCTCTCTCTCGCCGTAACCATTGCTCGACAGTTTATTGTTAACCGGGGCTGACTTGTTGCAACTGCTACTACTGCAATAACTACTAGTACTACTACTGCTAGTCTGTTACTACTACTACCAATACTAATACTACTACTGATTCTACTATCGATAAGGAGCATTTCGTTATTAGACTTGCCACTAGCGATCCGTAAAACGTTGGTGTTGAGAAGATGGCGCCGATATTTTGACAGAGAGAGAGAGAGAGAGAGAGAGAGAGAGAGCACTGCCATTATGATGATATGCAACTTGAGAGAGAACGAAAGAGTACTGCCATTATGATGATATTCAAAATGAGAGAGAGAGAGCACTGCCATTGTGATGACATTAAACTTGAGAGAGAGAGAGAGAGCACTGCCATTGAGATGATATTAAACTTGAGAGAGAGAGAGAGAGAGAGCTTATTGCCATTAAGATGATATTTAACCTCGCGTCGCTTTTGTCAACAAGGGGTCCTTTCTAATGTTGTTGTAAGAGAGTATAAGAGGTCTGAAATGCATGTTGGCTGCGGTGGTAAGATATTGCAATGGATACCAACTCTGCCAACAGCTCCCTTCCAACGCGGAGTTATGCAAACAAACATTCGTGCGTTTGTGAATTCCTGCATCTTCCAGCTTGAATAAATGTTCGTGTGTGTGCGTTTGTGAATTCCTACATCTTCCAGCTTGAACAAATGTTCTTGCGTTTGTGAATTCCTACACCTTCCAGTTTAAACAAACATTCTTGTGTTTGTGCGTTTATGAATTCCTGCATCTTCCAGTTTACACAAACATTCGTGCGTTTGTGAATTCCTGCACCTTCAACTTTAAACAAACATCCGTGCGTTTTTGCGTTTGTGAATTCCTACCTCTTCAGTTTAAACAAACATTGATGCGTTTGTGAATTATTTCAACTTCTAGTTTGAACAGACATGCTTTCATTAATAAATTAATCAATACATTTATATAATAATGGCGTCTTACAAGCATGTACACATACACTGTACACTGTTTGTTCGTGTATATGTACCATTGAAGAGACGTTAAGGAAACCTGAATAAGTCACACCCACAAGTAAATTGATGCAACCGTGAAATTTGTAACGTTACCCTCTTGTCCATCTGCTTGGTGTCGTCAGAGTGATGTAAACCAAAACATGCATGCAATGAGAGAGAGAGAGAGAGAGAGAGAGAGAGAGAGAGAGAGAGAGAGAGAGAGAGAGAGAGAGAGAGAGAGAGATTCAAAACTCCTATTGTAATTATAAATATGTATATATATATATATATATATATATATTATATAAATATATATATATATATATATATATATTATATATATATATATATATATATATATATATATATATATATATATATATATATATATATATATATTATATATATACATAGTGGAATTTGCTTGTGTTAACAGAAAGAATTTGTAAGTGGTTGCCTACTTTTGCATATGGAGAAAATATTTTGTTATGAAAGATGACATTACAAAAAACACAAGGCTTCACAAATATTATTTCCACTTGCCTTTTTATGCATAAACTCGCAGTCATTTCCTTGAAGTGCCCTCGAGAAGATTTTTTTGTTTATGCACCTTTGTCAGTATCATCATCGTCGTGTGTCACGTGACAGTGACGTCATTCACGTATATAGCCTGAGTTAGTAAGCCTACACGAAGTTATCAACATTCTCCAAAACACCATTAGGTGAATGTTTGACTTCCTCTCATCTTCCGCTTTTGATCTTACTGAAATGAATACAAACATTGATACCTAATATTTTGTACTTATTTCCTTATTGACTTAAATGCAGCACACATATATTTATTGCATCTGACTGTAAATATTTATCGCATCTGACTGTAAATATTTATTGCATCTGACTGTAAATGGGACTGAATGAAGGAGAATAAAGGATTGTTAAATTGAGACTTGTATTTCTGTCTCTGAATGGAAGTTACGTGAATTTATTTTTGTAAATGTTCCAAAACTAAATAAATAAATAAATTCAGTGTTGCAAAAATTAGGTTAAGAGTATGTCTTCCATGTTTGAATCGAAGTTACACGAAATTATTCATGAAACTGTCACAAAAGTAATTAAATAAATAGTTTCAAAAAATAGGTTAAGTGTATACCAACGTTTGAACCCATCAAATGGTCAGCGAATTAAAAAAACATTTATATTACCCAATATTTATATTTTAAGAAATCTCATTCTAAATGGCTAATAATATCATATTTCTCTTCTTTCAGGTAAATGCAGACGCAGGTGTTCATGTTGCAGTAATGCATGCGGGTCTGAAAAAAAGTAAGATGCAAGTGCACGTCAGGTGGTGGCTAAGCCAAACGCTATCAAAAATAACTGCTGAGTAGATCAGTCGTGTCCCATTCTCCTGGGTAGGTGTGGAGGGGCGGGGCGTGGGGGAAGGGAAAGGAGACGAGATAGGTATAGCATTAAACAGGTATAAAAAAATCTTAGGTATGCATTTCATTATCAGAGTTTCTGCAGGTTGAGTCTGCAAGGTGGCAGTGATGAAAGATAATTTAATCATGATTTTATTACTAAATTTAATTAATTACAATTATAGAGAGATAAAATTGTCATATCACGTAACTATTATTGTAAGAAATTGTTTAAGGGTAAAATTGACTGAGATAAATTGTTTTATCCAACAAGTTTCTAGAAGTTATCTGTTAATCACACAAGTAGCTTATGTTAATCTGTTAAATCTTTTGGTGGCAAACGTCAGCAGCGATTTAGAGAGGGCAAATTTAGGTTAAATAGCCTAGAATGGGCAAATGATTTCTGAAAAAAAAAAAAAAAAAATAACCGGCCAGCAGCCTTGCAATTATCTTGATAATAGTACAGCATAGTTAATTTCATACTCATGCAGACGATTAGGCAAACTGTCGTTATTTCAAAATACAAAATTAAAAATAATAAAAGAATGTAAATGGGAAAACAGTCAGGCGGAAATGTCATGCCCCAGTCCAGACAGGAAACGCCGGGGCCTAAACCAACTTTACTAGATTGAGTGGGATTCCTTTAGGGGTCCGTAGGAAACAAGGAGCGGCGTGGGTGTGGGGTGGGAGGGGGTGTCAGCAAAGTCCACAACTTGGAGATCAACTTGATCAATAACAAACAATGATTTGTAAGGGGAAGGAGCCAATTCGCCTTTGAAAGGGAGAAATTGATCCTGGTAATCTCAAGAATCCGGATGCAATTTTTTTCTTTTTTCTTCCTTTTTTTTGAAAGAGGGCCTTTATCCGATTATCTCTCTCATCTTAGGAATTACATTTAAGAAAGCACATGTAGGATAGAAAGTGTTCAAATTGCATGTGAGAAAGTACATGCAGGATGGAAAGTATTGAAATTGCATGTGAAAAAGTACATTTAGTATAGAAAGTATTGAAATTGCATGTGAGAAAGTATTTGTAGGATAGAGAATATTGAATTTGCATGTGAGAAAGTACGTGTAGGATAAAAAGTATTCAAATTGCATGTGAGAAAGTACATGTAGTATAGAGTGTATTGGAATTGCATTTGAGAAAGTATTTGTAGGAAAGAAATATTTAAATTGCATGTGAGAAAGTAAATGTAGGATAAAAAAGTATTGAAGTTGCTTGTGAGAAAGTATTTTTAGTATAGAAAGTATTGAATTTGCATGTTAGAAAGTACATGTAGGATAGAAAGTGCTAATACAGCATGTGACAAAGTATTTGTAGGATACAAAGTATTGAAACTGCACGCGAGAAAGTACATGTAGGATAAAAAGTATTGTATCGTGAAACTTATGTTATACTTAGAGAATATTTGAAGTATGAATGTTGGCATTAACATTATCACAGTAGCATAACAGTATCTTTTGTTTAGGTGAAGTTCATTCTGTTGAATTTGTTTCTGATTGATGTGAAATCTGATTAATATTGCCTTTGAAGTATTTAAACATTTTTAGAGTAGCATAATAATATCTTTTGTTTAGGTAAAGTTCATTCTATTGATTTTTTTTATTGAAAGGAAATCTGATTAATATTTCCTTTTGCAGGATTCAAGTATTTTTGTAAAATCTCTCTATTCACAAACAGTCTGCCAATTATTATTAACCTCTTTATAACTAATTGCAAACTCGTTGCACAACACAAAGCGAGGCATTTCATATCCCGGGGAAAGAATTCACATCAGCGTGACTGCTTATTACGTTACCAGTTTCAAAGAACAGTGAAAAAAAGACCAAAAAAGACTAAAAACTGCTTTAGCCTTTCATCTTCTGAGAATTGTTTTCACTTAAAAGAAATTGGGTTTGATACACTTCACGAAGGGGTGTCACATATCCCCACCGACGCATTGCGTTTGTTTGTTTTTCTCTTCCATGTTTGGGAGTTCTTGGTAGGACTGTGGGGAGGGGGAGGGATATTTTGTACGTTTGTATGTCGTCATATCGTGTGACAAATGGTCAAGGAGGTGACGTTAATGTAAAATAGGAGCACGCTAATGTGGTTCTTAAAATGGCCAGTGCTAGTTGTTGTTAATACGGTTTCTTGATAAATGCAGTATTTGTGTGCTGTTTGTTTTGATTATCAGTGAGAGAGAGAGAGAGAGAGAGAGAGAGAGAGAGAGAGAGAGAGAGAGAGAGAGAGAAATCCTAACCAACACATTTGTTTTTTGAATATCAGCCACTATCTAGTGAGATGTTGGGAGAACGTATCGGAGCATTGAGTGTTACATAATTTTTTATTGCTCTTTTTCTTGTTTTTGCCATTTTCACTGAGCCCTTGTTCGTAGTACTAGCTGGCTAGTCCATTAGCAGCATCGTTTTTGTTACTGTTGTTGCAGCGAGAGAAAACCTCTGCACACGAATTTGTAGTACGGTTTTATTAAATGATAATCCTCCTGCGATGAAGACGTCGAGAAGGAATGTCTTTTGAGATCGAGTGAGACGTTGATTAGATCATTGTTACTTTTGTTCACTTTTGTTTGTGGGAGTTATCTGGCCACGGAGCCGGGCAGAGCGTCACAAGACCCTTTGTTCGCGGGGCCATAGTTTCCATTTTGCGGAGGGCGGGCACTGGGCACTGGCGTGTTAAATCTCACTCTTGCCCCATAGTACATCTCACTCTCACGCTGTTGCCATGTGTTTGTACCCGTGCTACTGCTGCTTCTCTCTCTCTCTCTCTCTCTCTCTCTCTCTCTCTCTCTCTCTGTCTTCGGTCCTTTTTGTGCCCTAGCTGCACATCATAATGTGGCGCCAAACGGCGGATTCTTTTATGCAAGTTCATGACTAAGTAAGGCTACTCTGAGCAGACGCGCTTGTGAACCGGACCTTGAGACGTTTGTAATCTCTATGTCTAGCCTGAACGGTGCTTGGTTCTCGTTATATGGTTCTTGTACTAATAGTTGTTCAAACGTACTTATGAACTTCGTGTAGCTTCTTCTGTATAGAACCTTGTAGAGAAAGGACGCGCTTTAAATGGCCGAAGAAACTGACATTCATAGCCTCTTTTTTTTTTTTTATCTTGCAGTTAATTTTTCTTTGAAACGTTCGTGTCATTAGTCTTCTTGGCCATTGAATCGGAGATGGCGTCACTGTCTTCGTAATTTCC
>NC_089790.1:18067500-18117500 GCF_040412425.1 Macrobrachium rosenbergii
CGAAATATAGATCTATTTTCGGTGGCCTTGATTATACGCAGTACAGGAAACTCGATTGCGCGGAAGAAACTTCGGCGCATTTTTTACTTTTTTTTCGGACGTCATTTCAAAGCTGAAGAGTAGCTCTGTAAGAGAGAGGATACACATTTTTATTGCGTCGTGCGAAATTTTGATACCTTTCCACTCTAAGGTATATTTTGTATTGAAGCACCAGAGAGAGAGAGAGAGAGAGAGAGAGAGAGAGAATGAATGTACTACGTGCAGAGCATTTCCATCACTCCCTGAGGGTAGGGTATTACATCATCGAGGCCCTCCCCTGTGTAGAGAGAGAGGAGACTTGTTTGTGTGTACACTCTAAAGAGGTCATGAAAAAAAATCAATTTTATAAGTATTCACTCAAAGTCTAATAATAAATCATGTGTTAAAAGTAGTATATATATTTCTTGTAGGGTAGATATTTATCAGTAAACCATAATAAAAAAAGACAACTGTTCACTCTTACTTTCAACAGATAGGTCTGAAGGTTTAATCTACAAAAATATTTAGCAGTGTAGACGAGAGAGAGAAATGTCTTGTATGACATCATATTTAACAATTAGGTAAAAATACATACAAACTGAATCTTCAGGGCTGCTGCGTGCAAAGGCCGTAGTGGTGTTTGCATTTTTTTCTTTCACTGCTCTCTGTAAAGTGGCTGTTCAGGATAGGATACCGATTTGAAGGTCATTTTGAAGCTGAATAGCTGTACTTTATCGTAGTATGTAAACAAGAAGTTTTGAAAAATGCAGCACAAGAAGGATGGTTTTGCTAGGTGATGTGAATGTTAAAATATGTGAATGAAAGAGGCAAGTGTACTTGGAAGGCATTCGTATTCGAGAGTGATGGAGAATGAAGAGAGTTCTTTGGAAACATGCTAAGAGATGGTCTTGATTATCGGAAGCACTTGGATTCCAAAGAGTAGTCGTCATAAGTTTTCTTGGAAAAGACAAAATGGTGTCGAAGAGACTTTTAGGTTATGTGTTTGTAGAGTAAATGAAAGAACAAGTTAATGTCTATAAAGTTTGGAGTAGGAAGAGACTTAGATTATGTGTTTGTACAGTAGATGAAAGAACAAGATGTTATAAGGGTGAGAATAGGAGTTGTTGGAAGTATATAGGATGATTACTTGGTTGACACTAAGTTTAGATAAAATACAGTAGACGAAAGAACAAGTTAATGTCTATAAATGTGAGGATAGGAGTAGTTGGAGATATACATGATGATTAACCGGTTGAAACAAAATAAAAGTTTATTTGGAGAGGGTTGATTTTGGATCTTACTCGCTCATGTGGCAATTGTTTTTCACAAGCAACTGATAATTATAAGGACTATTCGTGTCAACTGTATTTACAATCTGTAAATTATAAAAAAAAAAATGGGTAACTCGGATAACAATTGTCTGTTACGCAAAACAAGTCACATCCCTCTGACTTCCTACTGCCACAAAGGGAATAAAAATGAATCGCCGTTGTTATTCTCATCAGTTCCATTGTTTTACCAATTAACCCACTGAAAAAGCATTGCATTGCCACTGTATTTACAACGGTGCTAAACGAACCACGACACGCAGATTTATACGTTACTGTCCCTTTGAAAGATACGCTAGGATTGTCGATTGTGAAAGGATTGTCCTCATGCTGAGCTAAATAACTGATTCCACTTCATTTTTATCCTCCCCTCAGAGGAGGGCGGGGGTAGAAGGAGGGCTTTATTTCGTCTGCCCGTTTGCCCTTGTGTCTGTCAGTTTGTCCATAATTATGAAGTGTTTTCAGGGATCTTGTGATCGTATCTCGCCCTTGAGGGAGCGTTCCCGTATATCTTCTTCCTTGTCCAAGAATGGATTCGATTGAGAGAGAGAGAGAGAGAGAGAGAGAGAGAGAGAGAGAGAGAGAGAGAGAGAAACTGATGGTCTGTCGATTGTTTAAGGCTAGAACAGGGTATATATATATATATATATATATATATATATATATATATATATATATATATATATATATATATATATATATATATATATATATATATATATATATATATATATATATATATATATATAGATAGATTAGAGAGAGAGAGAGAGAGAGAGAGAGAGAGAGAGAGAACTGGCAAGTCTAAACACAAACGAACGCCAAAAGACAGATAACTCGTTTACTGAAATGGAAACCTAAAGCACGTTCTTGCATAACAGGCAATGACGAATACCTCTCATTGCTGCCAGCGATTTCTTTTTCTTGCCTTTCAGGCTGCAGCAGGCAACTGCAGGCAACCAGGACTCTTCATTTCATGCAAGATGTACGTCAGTTCTTGACCGTCACGTCTGATATTGTTAACCCAGTCTGAGTTTGTCAGCCTCAGCAGTAAAGTTTAGTGATTGAACTGAGGGTCAGTTGGTTGGTTAAGGCTAGAACAGGAGAGAGAGAGAGAGAGAGAGAGAGAGAGAGAGAGAGAGAGAGAGAGAGACTTTTTGTCATTCGATTGTTTAAGGCTAGAACGGGGAAGAGAGAGAGAGAGAGAACTGATTGTCAGTCGATTGTTTAAGGCTACAACAAAGAGAGAGAGAGAGAGAGAGTGTGTGTGTGTCAGTCAGTCAGTCGACGCATACCGTCGTAACACAGCCAAAAGGGACAGGTCCCTCTTAGTCAATCCTGACCGTGGCGATGTGGAACCCCCAACCAGTTGTAGACACTCATTATGTATTCCAAGCGCGCATGTCTGAAGAGAGAAAGAAACAGAACGCAAACTTACGTTTGATCTCCTGTCAAGGGTTTGTTTTATCGTTTAGCAAGGCCTTGAGAAGCTGCTTGCCAAGTTCAGCAGCGAGGAATAAACAGAAATAAAAAGAAATAAACGACGGTAGCGCGAGTGTCATCGTAATCGGATGAAGTGAATCTAAAAGGAATGTGCATTGGTGCCAGCATTATGCTTATGTATACCGTCTGAGGAGGCTACTTAGAAGCGTCAGACTCTGTCAGACTCTGCTTGACAGACGTGACGATCGTGTTACTGAAAAATGTGGTCTCTCTCTCTCTCTCTCTCTCTCTTCGCCCGAGATAAACTGGGCATTATCGTCTTGCTTCCATTACTGCGCTTAGAATATGTAACCCTCTTTAGCTCTGGCAATAATATTTTCATTACAATGAAATTTCACTTTATATCTGACTAAGTTGTAAGAAAAGACTTTAATCCATTTGTTGTAGACGTTAATCAAGAGCGACTATATATTACCCTCTTTAGGCCTGGTAATAATATTTTCATTACAGTTGAAATTTAACTTTATACCCGACGGAGTTGTAAGAAAAGATTTTTCCTAACTGATATAGACGTAGTGACTATTATGTAAAAAAAAAGCCAATAGTTATTCTTATTTTTATTTTAGTAACAATAAAGAGATTTTCTCCTCGTTTTTGAGGTTAATAAAGAAACATGGATGCCGGTGCTTATTGTAGTTTTATTAAGCAATGAAAAATAAAGTAAATAAATGATAAAAATAAGTGATGTATGCAAGTAAATAATGACAGATTCAAACGTTAAAGGAAGCTGGTTTTATGGAATCCTACTAAGGCATAGATTCTCTCTTTTGCCGTTTAGAAATTATTACTGATTATAGAATCAATTAGCGGAATTACTTCGCGTTTCTCAAGAATAATTTTGCATATTTTTGCCCGTGTCTTTCGTGGAAATGATGCTTTTGCTTTACCAAATAAACGATGGTATAAACTGCATTCAAATAATGCCAATTTCACTATTAAATTACAACATTGGCAACGCATTCATACTTTAAATCAAACTAAAATCAAACGTTGAAAATACTTCTAAAGTTTTATACTCAAAATCCAAACTTAAAGGGTAGAAAATGCGTCGAAAGTATCTAGCAACAGCAGCCAGCCGTCTCTCCTTGTCGAAAAGAGTCGTCTCTAATTAATGGCCTGCAATCTTCAGTCTGGCCCTGCCACATTTTGATTGACAAGGCAAAACTGAAATGGCATGTCTGGTGAGATTATTAGTATTCTCGGTATGAGCATTCTCTTCCTCGGCCAGTTGAGATAGGTATGGTTGTGTCATGGTGTGTGTGTGTGTGTGTGTGTGTACGGGTACAGCTTTAGTTAAGGGAAGTAAAGCTTGATAAAGAATAAATCTTCTATATTGTTACTATGAAAATGAAAGTATGGAGTGCAATATCTTTATCCTTGACTCTAAGACATTCTGTACACAGGTCGGAGAATTACCGAAAAAAAAACACCATTTGTCGCCTTGATTCATCTGCTTTGTGTCCATCAAATCAACTTTTAAAATACCCAAATAAATGTGACACATTGCTAAAACAACCCCAGGAAAGCATGCTTACAAAATAAAAATAAAAAAAACCTTGCCCTTAACAGAGTAGAAACATAGTTTATGATCGCCTATGTTTGGACTGTGGTACATTTTATTTTTGGGCGAGACGGGTAAGGAATTAAACGCCTGAATACATCAGCATAAATTCTCTGAAGTGGCTGAACAAATTTTGCTCTTTTCGTAGACCAGAAGGAAACGTCACACATTTTTTATTAGTCTCACAGTGTGACAGCAAGGTGTGCTAATACTGCCTTTAGAAATCGACTTTAGAATTTGCGTTAATGCATCTAACAAATGGAAGTGATTTAACCCAAGTACAGGTCTGTAAGTCTTTGATCACATTCTGCTCAAGATGTTTGAGGGAAATTGAAAAGCGAAATTAAAAAATATCAGTAATTCTTATGAATGTTCTCTTCATCCATGAAAATAGTTATGGTACTTTGTATCATATCGAATTCGCCTTACCTTGGGAAAATCTTACACCCTGAGGAAATTATATAAGCCCTCTTACCCTGACCAGGATTCGAATATGTCCCTCTTTGAGTTGGAAGTAGGGTGATATTGTGAGGACTTATCATAATGTAATTCCGTCTGGGTTAAAATTCCCAGGGTAAAGTGAATTCGACATTACTGGGCTATTTGTGACTATATTTGATGAAATAGTCTTATACCCCTTTTGAGCTGAATACTGGTTCACAGATACCAAGGCCCAGACCCCGTAGGGGTTAGTGCCGTCAGTGCACCTCATGCGGTGCTGTGAAGGCATTGCTTAAGGTTCTTTGCAGCTTCCCTTCGGCCCTTAGCTGCAACCCCTTTCATTCCTTTTACTGTACCTCCGTTCATATTCTCTTTCTTCCATCTTAACTTTCCTCAGCCCTACCCTGACAATTGTTTCATAGTGCAGCTGCGAGGTTTTCCTCCTGTTACGCGTTTCAAACCTTTTTACTGTCAATTTTCGCCTCAGCGCTGAATGACCTCATAGGTCCCAGTGCTGGGCCTCTGGCCTAAATTCTATATTCTGTTATATTCTTCAAGTCCCAGAACATCAGGGACTTACTAAAAATAGGGGACCTAGTCAGGGGACATGGCCAGCGTAATGAAGTCATTCTGCTCTTTAGGACCCAGGAAATATCTTTAAAAAGTCTCCTGGAATCTTGTAACCATGCCAGCAACATGCCAAGCTCAGGATGAATCAGTTCGTTAATCTGACCTTTTCTCTGTCACGTCAGGTAGGCACGAGTAGTAATTTCAGTTAATTACTGATAGGTGATTGCTTAACGTTTTTAAATTGAGGAGCCATTTCGAGGAAGATTCCTATCCTCTCATGGGAAAGCAGTAAATTATCGTAAGTGTCGCTTCACGAGGGAAGTTTATTCAGAAGTTTGTTTACAATGACTAATGAAGCGAGTTTTTTTTTCGAAATCTAGGAGAAATGCTCATGACTCTACAGTCGCGAGTAAACGCTCAGTAGTAGTCATCTCATTCAGTATCAAAATTGCAAACTTATTCTCTAGTTAAAGAATTGAGAGAGGCAACTTGGAAAACAGAGCTAGGTAAATTGTTCAAAGAACTTAGTTTGAAGTATGTTACGCAAGGAAACACTTGGAATTATTTTGTATTGGAAGAAAAATCAGGTAAGACTTTTCAAGGAACTCAATGTAAAGTATGTTATGCAAGGTACCACTTGGAATCAATTGTTTCTGAATGAAAATCAGACCCAGATTAAGTTCAGACTGAGTTTCGTCTAATTTTCTAACATAGTGGTCGCAGTGCCCACAAAGCTTTGACCCATTAGTGGCCAGAAGATACCCTGCTTAATAAAGATTGTATAGATCGATACTCTCATGTCTGAATAACACAGAAGAAACTTTTCAAGGCTTCCATATCTGAGGATGAACGTTCTGGCATTTCCTTAATAGGTGTCTGGTTCCTCCGACAATCATGAGACCTGTGATAAGATAGAAGATAAACTTTGTGGAGGGCCATGGACCGTTCGTCAGAAGCCTAAGCCAAAGAGGAGATACCCCAAATGTATCTTGGCCAACGCATTTGTGTAATGGTTGAAGAATTCCACCGGATTGTTTGTGTATATATATAAATAAACGAAAGCAACATGTATACTTTTTAAAGTAATAAATAAATTGGGGGCTGCTGAGATGCAGAACGCTTATGAACATTTTGTGAAAAAGCAGATCATTTAATATAACATTTGGACGATGTTCAGATTAAGGATGAACAAGCGAACCAATATTGATTGATAAATTGTATGGGTGGGATTTTTACCTTGACATTAACGTCAAGGAAATTGCAATAACTGCTAAAACACTATACGACGTCAAGGAAATTGCAATAACTGTGAAACACTATACGACGTCAAGGAAATTGCAATAACTGCTAAAACACTATACGACGTCAAGGAAATTGCAGTAACTGCTAAAACACTATACGACGTCAAGGAAATTGCAATAACTGCTAAAACTATACGATGTCAAGGAAATTGCAATAACTGCTAAAACACTATACGATGTCAAGGAAATTGCAATAACTGCTAAAACACTATACGACGTCAAGGAAATTGCAATAACTGCTAAAACACTATAGGACGTCAAGGAAATTGCAATAACTGCTAAAACACTATACGACATCAAGGAAATTGCAATAACTGCTAAAACACTATACGACGTCAAGGAAATTGCAATAACTGCTAAAACACTATACGACATCAAGGAAATTGCAATAACTGCTAAAACACTATACGACATCAAGGAAATTGCAGTAACTGCTAAAACACTATACGACGTCAAGGAAATTGCAATAACTACTAAAACACTATACGACGTCAAGGAAATTGCAATAACTGCTAAAACACTATATGATGTCAAGGAAATTGCAATAACTGCTAAAACACTATACGACGTCAAGGAAATTGCAATAACTGCTAAAACACTATCCGATATCAAGGAAATTGCAATAACTGCGAAAACACTATACAACGTCAAAGAAATTGCAATAACTACTAAAACACTATACGACATCAAGGAAATTGCAATAACTGCTAAAACACTATACGACGTCAAGGAAATTGCAATAACTGCTAAAACACTATACGACGTCAAGGAAATTGCAATAACTGCTAAAACACTATACGACATCAAGGAAATTACAATAACTGCTAAAACACTATACGACGTCAAGGAAATTGCAATAACTGCTAAAACACTATACGACGTCAAGGAAATTGCAATAATTGCGAAAACACTATACAACGTCAAAGAAATTGCAATAACTGCGAAAGCACTATACGACTTCAAGGAAATTGCAATAACTGCTAAAACACTATACGACGTCAAGGAAATTGCAATAACTGCTAAAACACTATACGATGTCAAGGAAATTGCAATAACTGCTAAAACACTATACGACGTCAAGGAAATTGCAATAACTGCTAAAACACTATACAACATCAAGGAAATTGCAATAACTGCTAAAACACTATACGACGTCAAGGAAATTGCAATAACTACGAAAACACTATACAACATCAAAGAAATTGCAATAACTGCTAAAGCACTATACAACGTCAAGGAAATTGCAATAACTACTAAAACACTATACGACGTCAAGGAAATTGCAATAACTGCTAAAACACTATACGACGTCAAGGAAATTGCAATAACTGCTAAAGCACTATACGACGTCAAGGAAATTGCAATAACTGTGAAAACACTATATGATGTCAAGGAAATTGCAATAACTGCTAAAATACTATACGACGTCAAGGAAATTGCAATAACTGCTAAAATACTATACGACGTCAAGGAAATTGCAATAACTCGAAAACACTACACTATGGCGCGGATGGATCTAGTCAGCTGTAGTAAAAAGTATATGACTTCTACAAATATTTGTATGCAAAGTTAGTTAGCGCATCGTCTTAGGAACCTCACCTACGTGGGGTCGAATCCGACCACGGAAGTAAAAGTTCCTTCATTTATTTGTTCCTTGTCCAGGTAAAGGTGTTTCCTGAAGGAAATTCTTTTGAAATAAAAGAAATTTCGATCCACGCACCTTCTTCCTTGTCTAAACCAACACCGTTATTGTTTGGGGTAACATCAGCTCGTTATTATGACTTTTTCTTATGAAGCCTACTTCTGAAATCTCAGGTAGAGATGATATCGAAGGAATAATATTAAATTTTAGTCTTGTTCTAAGTGTTATCAAGTGTTATTGTAGTGGTAGCTTTTTGTTACGTTTGTAAAATTATGTGACACATGTTTTGAGTTCTTGTTTTAATAATTACTTGAAAATCCTACTTTTTATAATTTTTTTTCAGTAAAGCATATAAATAGATATTATGCTTCTTATATGCATTTCTCTCCAGTGCATGAAGTTCTGTGGGTTTCAGTAAACACCTACGTGGACAAATTCAAATAAACATTTATATATAGACTGTCCAACTCAAAATTATTAATATAGTTTGCAAATGTTTCTGTCACGTTGTCCCAGATTTTTGGGCATGAAACTACCCCATTCAGAAATGAAAATATGATTTGTTAATTTTTCAGGCAGTAGTTCATCCCAATTTTGCCAGGTCATGAGACAGCAAATTTTAATACGTCAAATCAAAACCATTTTATTGGCAAGAATACCTTATATTTGCCCAAGTGTATTAATGAAAACTCAAGTGTTTGTTAATATATGCTCAAGTGTTCGTTGATGTAAATTGCAGGCTTTGTATTAGAGTCTCCTAATGTATTGCTAATGTAAATTACAAGCTTTTGATTGGGTCTTTTCATATATATATATATTAATATAAATTGCAGGCTGTATATTAGAAATTATTAATATATTGTTAATATAAATTGCAGGCTCTATAGTAGAGTGTTCGTATTGTTAATATTAATTGCATGCTGTATATTAGTGTATTAATATATTGTTAATATGAATCGCAGGCTTTATATTAGAGTATTCATATAATATAAATTGCAGGCTCTATATTAGAGTATTCATATATTGTTAATATAACTTGCAGGCTTTATATTAGATTCCATTATTACTAGTTAGGCTTTTGTTCATTAATATAAATGTAAACAGGCTTTATATTAGGCTTTATATTAGAGTCCATTAATACATTGTTAATGTAAATTGCAGGCTTTATATTAGAGTATATTAACTACATCATTCACAAGGTGATAATCCTCTCTCTCCTAATTCCCTCCCCAGGTGAAAGGTCTACCTTCCTGGATGCACTGGGACAGCCACCGAGGTGTCGTCGAAGGGGTTCCCCGGCCCGCCGACAGAGGGCACCACTATGTCACCATTAAGGCCTTCGGCAAAGACGAATCCACTGCCAAAGACGTCTTCTCTGTGGATGTCGTCGAGATAGCTGTAAGAAAGAGAGAGAGAGAGAGAGAGGAAAGTTTTTGGTTGTTAGTCATTTTTTAAGTTAACGCCATATTGATGAATATTGCTGTACTTCATACATTAGGCCTACTTTGTTTTGCTATATTTATGTGTGTGCATGTGTAAGTATGCACTGCATATATATATATATATATATATATATATATATATATATATATATATATATATATATATAGTGTGTATATATATACATATACAGTATATAGTGTGTGTGTATGTACATACGTATAAATGCATAAGCCTACATGAATGCTCAAGTCGACCGTTTATCTCCTTTTCTAAAACCAAAGCCCCAGATACTCGTTCGAATCTTGGCCAGGCAGAAGCTCCTTATTACTTACAAGTTCCCTTCGGGTGTAAGTTATTCCCAAGGCTAAGGGGAATCCGATATTAAGGGGTATTTCTCATTAGGGCTTCAGGTTTAATATCGTCGCTAGCCCCACGTTCTTGTTCTTGACCGCAATAAATGCTGGAAACCATTCACTATGGGGTAGATCTAGAGCAGTCCCCTGACCTAGCAAAAAATGCCGGGTGTTGAAACTCCTTGCCACGATGCAAAGATATATGCAAAAAAAAGTTAAATACAAACTGAAAATAAAAGCTTTTTGGCATTAAAACAAACAAAATGATAAATTCTTGGTCTTCAGGCAAAGCAGCTCCTAAAACGTGAAAATATGTCATAGAGAAAAATTGTTAAAAATCCTAAAAAGTATACAAAGGGATAAATATGGTCAAGAACTGGACTTAATGGAAGTGACCTCGATGTGATGACACGCGCGGTTGAATTATTTAAAGTCGGTTGAAGCTGCCTAATTCATAGGGACTCCAGAATGATCAAGACTGACCTGTTTTATGTTTGAACAATGATGGAAAAGTCCTGGTACTGAATGTCATGTTTGCTTTTTCTGCAGTGATCCCTAAATGGAATAGAATTATATATATTTTTTTATCGAGAGAGCAGCCAGAAAGGTTTGTAACTTCCCCCTGAGAAAACAAGATTAACATCCTATATACGTTCCTATATGACATTTAGGATAGCAGATTTATACGCCATGCTACAAACGAAAAAGTTTAAGATTTACCTAAGCGAACATTGAAAAAAAAAAAGTATGTAAAATATACAAGTGAGTCGAGTGTGTTCAGTGGTAGAGAGTAACCTCCTTTTGTGCATGTTTGTTTTGACTTCCATATTGGGAAGCGAAACATAAACTTGCAATTTATGGACTGCGCAATAAGGCAATGTGAAAATGTAATAGGAATGTCTTTTTCCAAAATATTCTTTTGAAAAAGATATGTCATCGAGATAATTAGACAAATTAGAACAGACATTACATGAGACATTTACAAAAAGTAGAGTTAAAATTAAAAGGACAAAAATCAATATTAAAGGCTTTAATCAGTAAAAGTCTGACGCACACTACTGGAAAATTTATTCCCTTATTAAGATTTTGAAATGAAAAAGTGCTCTCCTTATATCTGATAAAGAACTTCAAGTTTTAAAACTTCAGGGCAGTCGGAAAGAAATTCAAGCTCCCTCCCGTCAATGATACTAAAATATGGCGAAAGTAAGTGGACTTTAGTTGCCATGGTATCATTTTGCCAGTAAAATTTCTTATCGACAATGGCATCTATCTAAAAAAGACAGTTCTAACTGTCTATAAAGAGTATTTTTATCAGATTCATACACTTTCGTCAGCTGAAAGTTTGTCCAGAATCACGGTAAACGTATCTGAACAGATAGACATTATTAAACAAAGATTTTGCATCATCAACTGACCATAACTAGTTCAGATTTCGCTCGCGGTACGGCTGCTTATCAGTGCACATTACTTTAGAAAACACTTGATTATATACAGATATGATAAAGGAAGCTTGTGACTATAAATAAAAAGAAAATTAAAAACAATTACTTGAGAAAAGGTGTAATATTATAAGCTCAATTCCAGCATCCACACTTCCGGCCCAGTACTACGGTGGATATAAACGCAAGCGTATACGGTCAGCAGAAGAAAGGCGTTTCATCTCCTCCTTGAGAATAACCTTGCCCCTTGAGAGCCCAGTTACGAAGACCATTTTAGCATATAAACAATTACCACAAAGTGAGGAATGTAAGCCAATTAACAATGAGCAAAGTGACGAATGTAAGGCTATAAACAGTGACCAAAGTGAGGAAAGTAAGCCTATAAACAGTTACCAATTTGAGGACTGTAAACATATATATAAACAGTGACCAAAGTGACGAATGTAAGCCTATAAGCGATGACCAAAGCGACGAATGAAAGCCAATAAACAGTGACCAAAGTGACGAGCGTAAGCCTCACCAGGTCTCGACCGCCGAGGAGACTGACCGGACCGGTAAGGCGGTGCCATCATCAGGCTGCAGACTGGCGGGGAAAAGCACGACCCTCGTCTCTCAAGAGGACTATTTGTAGCACGGACGGAAATACTTGACTGTGAAAGGAACCTTGGTCTCTCCTCGCGGTTCTGGGAGCCTTATGCTGTATATTAAAGAGGAAAAACCCTTAGTGATATTCGGTTTCTCTCTTGCGTTCACCAAATTTACTGGAGAGAGAGAGGGGAGGGGAAGGGGATTTCAGTCTGTCCAACATACTCTCCCTTTTGCCTTTCGATTCATGTATTTGATTGGCATATGCATATATATATATATATATATATATATATATATATATATATATATATATATATATATATATATATATATATATATATATATATATATATATATATTAAATATTATGTATAAATAAAACTAACAGAATGTGGTGGACAGAAGGCAACCACATGTGCCATGTGAAGTGAAATTTAAGAAATTTTACTTTCTGGGTTTCTTTTATATTTGTATCTGTATTATATATATAGAATAATATTCTTCAGTAGGATAAAGTATTAGTATATAGGATATTCTTCAGTAACATGAAAAGGATGTTGGGAGATGGAAAAATGTATAAATCGTGACAATACACTGTATCTGCATTGTATACATAGATATAAATAGATACTCTGCAATAAAATTATTTAATTTCAGGTACATCTATGTCCCGGTCATTGGGTTGTCGTCCAAAGGAAGATGTCAGTGTGATGTCCATAGTTTTGGACACCCATCTGCCAACAATGGATGCCAAGTCTAGAGTCAAATTACTAAAAGCAGCCAGCAAGTTCTTGGGTGTAAAAGATGTAAGTAGTAATGCTTGTTCAATATAAAATTTCATTAAAGGGTTTAGCTGCAAAATGGGGCAGTTCAGAGAGGAAAAATAACATTTTCATATTGTTAATTGTTTGAGCTGCATATATGCTCCTTTCTCTTGGGTCTTAAAATCTGGAGGTAGCAACCTTTTCATGGTAAATTAAAATTTGGTAGACTAGACATGCAAAATTTGTCAAACAGAATGAAAGGACTGAGTAAAAGATATAGGTCCAGGAAGAGGGAAAAAAAATAAAATTAAAAATGATAGGGGTTTAAGGCATTGAATGAAAAAGAATCTGTATTGTTGGAAATGAAATGAAAATACTCTGTATACCTTAAATCTCTCCAGTCTTGGAACTTCCTACATGCTTTAAGATGGGTGTAATTCATGACGTGATGTGTAATAGTTTTAGCCAGCTGTTGTTTAATATAGTTCCATAAATTACTATCATTATTATTATTAGTATTATTATTATCATTATGACAGGAAACTTAAGAACAAACCATGTATATGTTAGAAGATGAAATATAAGGCATTGAAAATGATTTTTTGACAAGAGCTCAATGTATATTCATTAATATTTGGGAATGTTGGTGTCATTGGATGACTGGATACATGTACAGTATAAAGACCCTCAAACTGGTTAGTTTAATCTATTTTGGGGCTTCAAAGTGTAATCCGTATATGAATACTGAGAGTCACCTTGTTAGATAACCCTAAGAATGCTAAGAGTTCTTTGTATAAAGTGTTTATAGATTAAGTTTACTTAGAGAAAATGTAGATATTCTTTTAAGGTATCAGCTCTTTCCCAGTACATTTATTTTTTGGTAAAGCCAGAGTATATATCAAAGAAATTTTTTCACTTTTGAGTTTCATTTTCCTTTTACAGCTTTCGCTAATGTCTGCCCCACGGGATTTTGACCCCCTTGCTGATGATGCAGCGATCCTGGCTGGACCAGGAAGTGCAAGAATAGGAATGGGAGGCAGGAGGTCTGAGAGCATGTCTCAACTTCAATGGCCTGTTGGATGCATTGGAGAAATCAACAAGAACCACCAGTCTCTTGTGGATCATGCAGAATCAGCTGCCAAGAATGGGGAGCTAGAGAGAATTGTGGATGTTCCTGTCATTGGATGGCATATAACTCAGGTAAAATGTGTTCAAATTATTTTTATCTTTTGCTCTACTCTTTTACTTTTAGCTATTTTGATGTAAGGGAGTTGTTTGCCATTCACTTGCTTTGTTAATAGTGTGAATTTGATGTTTTGGCCTACTATTACCAATATTTTCTAAGTCCGTTAATCTCACTTGCAGTTTCAGTAGGCATTGGGGCTCTTTGATTGAATCTTTACCAGAGCAGTTTTTTAAATTAAGTCTAAATTTTATTACCCTTCAGGCCAGCCCGTAGAGTTAAAATTTTAATCAAGTGTTTTGGTTAAGCTACCTAATAACAATAATATGAAGTTTATGGTCTGTTTTTAGTACCTTACATACAGGTATGTATTAGGTTTTTTTTTAAACTTACCAAACAGTTTAACATTGACATTGGATATTAAAATAAATCTTGCTCAAAAGCATCCTTCTGCGCATTGTATAAATAAAAGACAAATGTGCATTTTAGAATAACCATTCCATTTTTTACTCATGCCTAATGATTAGATATTTATCTTTGATTTGTGCTTTTCAATTTCTTTCTTTCAGGTAAATCCATCATCCAAGAGAGTCCGAAGACAAGCAGATTATTCTGGCGACTACGACGACTATGAATACAATTATGATTATGACGACTATGGCACATCAGATGGTGGTTTCCTGCCTGACTACGATGAGCCTGAGACCAGGGTTATTCCATCTCTGCTTACTCCTGTTTTCCCAGATGCCACAGCAACTTATGCCCCAGGTAATGCAGGGGCTTATCCTGACAGGCCTGTGGATTACTCACCGGTCTTTCGTCCCGTTCCAATGTCTACACCTGTCTATGTAAGTACTGTGTGACTAGTGTGATATTGCATGACTAGTTTAATTATTTTGGAAAATTAATCACCATTATAATATTGAATTTTTACAGCATGACTAGTTTAATTATAATGCAAAACTGTAACCATCATTTATAATGAATTTTTATAATAGATTTTTTCATCTTATGGGGATATACACCTTTGTTTTGAGCATTTCCACCATATTTTATGGTGTTCACCTCTTATGTAAAGGTTTTCAATTACTAGATCATGTAATATGTATATATATACATCAATTTTGGAAAAAGCATTATTTCTTTTTTCTGTGATTCATATAGTACTAAAAGAAATAGTTATGCTTATTATTTTGATAACTAAAGTTTCTTATAAATGTGTTTTATTACCTCCAAGAGAATCATCTCGTGTATGATTCAGCCTAATATTCCATAGCATTTTTCATGTTATTATTCACTATATATGCAGTCTATGTCAATTTTTATTGGATTATTCTGTTTTTTTATTAGGTTCCAGTAAAACCAACGAGAGTTGTTGAAGCCAGTCCTACGGTTGTTTATGAGAGTGCATATCCGACAGATGTTTATACTGATCTGGAAGGTTCAATTGTCACCCATCCTTCTACATTTGTAAGTGTATTAGAAACTAGGTTAATCATAAATTTATATATTTGTTAATTTTTGTAAGACTGGTTCTTTTATACAGTATGAGGCATTATTGTAAAGGTGGAATTTGAGTCCTTATTTTGGTTGGTAGAGCATTTGAGACCCTTTAAGAATACATGACCTGTATTTCCTTCAGTTGTCTCTATACATGGTTAGGATTAAATTTGGTATGGTAAAAGAGCAATACTGAAAGAAGAAGAGTAAAGTACTGTGCTGTTTAGAGTAAACTTATGACATTGTGTTTAAGTTAAGAATGTCATGTTTTAATGCTAAAATAATATTCATGTGAAAATACTTGGTGATAGGTAAAAAAAAAAAATAGCAAATAGTACACAGTTGGTAATTCTGTGGAATATAATGTAAGTGTGGGTGTGTGTGATTGACAGCAGAAGCATACTCCGTGTTCAAAGAAATATAGAGGAAAAAAGAGAAATTACTGTACAAGAAAGTTTGTTAACTAGTAGAGAAGAATTAAAAGTTTTCACCCTCTCTCATAAAACTACTTTTGAATAAAAACAATATATTAATTATATTATTCATTGAAAGATAAGCAAAATTAGTGTTTCATTGTATTACTGTGTACTTTATAAAACTTTCTTACACGATTATTTATTCATTTGTGTTTATATGTTGAAAATCTAGTGGAATGAATATAGATGAGGCCTATTCTGGTCTCAGTATTATTCATTGACCCAATTAATCTTTTGAATGTTAGTGGTTAATATATTATATACCTGTGTATTGTGTAGAGCATTGTTTTAATTGCATATGACACAAGGAGGTTGAGAAATTTCACTTGTAATCCTTTATTGGGAACGATGATAAATGCCCTTTTAAATTTTTGTAGGTTGAGTCAACAACACCTCTCACATATACCACTACCTCATCAAAGAAACCTGTTATTCCAACAAAGCCCATTGAGGCCACTTCTGTCCCTACTGTTGCCGTTACAACAGAGACTGCAGTCAAGAACTTCCCTCCACGTGTGATAAACCGCATCAAGAAACTTGCATGGGTAAGTGAAGGTGCTCTCTCTCTCGTTTAACTCAGAGGTATTTGATGAATGGCCCATATTACGCAATCTCATAACAGAAGTAGAACATATTTTATTTGAAAGCCCAAACTTCAGTCAGCAGTGAACGTCAAGGACATTCTTCAGAATCTTCATTTTCTACTTACACAATTTGTAAATTTTTAAAGAAACAAACAAAATTTTTATATTAAAATCCAAATTTAAAATCCTACCTCAAGGTTTAGTTAAACCACTGAGAAATAGCACTGTCCAGTAGCTAATATTTTTATTTTCACTGCTGAAGGATGAAATATAATTGTACATACACAGTAACTGAGTTGTATAATTCTTTTAGTTAGTACACTTGTTACTAATTATTGTATAGGAATATATCTTCAAAATATTTCTTTATTGCAGATTGCTGGTCATGTCTATAACCTGCCAATTCCACGAGATACCTTTGAGGATGTGGAAGATGGAGATACAAGTCATTTACGACTGCTGTTCAAAACTTCCGAGGGATTGACAGTTGGACGTAATTCTTGGATTCAGTTCAACCCAACCAAGCAAACAATTTATGCACTGTAAGTTCATAAGATTTAATTCTATGCAGTTTAAAGGAAAGTTTTCTAGCTTGTTTACAAAAAATAAAACTGAAATTAGATTTATTTATTAAATAAGAAAGACAAGGATTATACAGTTTGGCAACTGCTTTATGTACAATAGTAGCAGTCACTTTACCAGTTTTTTTTACAGAACACTGCTTACCTGTAATTTAGCAAGAGCATTAGGAATGTGTATATGGAGGCCTGTCTTGAATATTTGTTGAAAAGGGTCATTTAAGAAGGAAGAATTTTAAGTGACTAATAATACTGGTAAAATGCTATATCTCTATGAGTGATGAAAAAAGTATTTTATAGAAGTTATTATAATGCTCCATATTGGTGGTATTACAGTACTGTATTTGAATGGTGACTGATATGTACTTGTTTTTTATGAAGCTCCACTACCCATTCTCTTGTCTTGCTAATGTAAAATTAATTAGTATTTTATCTAATTACAGTACAGTATAATTTAGTGTTGCATTGTAAAGGAAATGAGCTTTGAAATATGAGGGGTATTGAAATAAAAAGTAAATATTTTGGAAGTACTGTAGTGGAAAATAGATAATAAATATTTTGGGAATAGGTAGTGAAAAATAGGTCATATTATTTCTCCGTGTTTTTGGAATTGTGGCAGACATTTTGTTCTCTCTTGAATGCTTTAGTATACCGTAAGTGTTGTTCAGACAGATCACTTGTAGTTTATTTGCACTTTAGTTTTATAGCACAGTATTTTGTACCCTTTCGATGCCCCTAGGCCTTTAGAAGAGAACATCGGTCGCTACACATACATATTGGAAGCCATGGATTCAGAAGGAAAGACAGCAACTGATACCATTATGATCCATGTGCAACAGGCTAGACAAGCACGCAACTACAACCATCGTTTCACTGCGACATTCAAATTAGAGAAGAAATATGAATATGACTTTGTATATTCTCTCGATTGGCAGGTATGTTAAAATTGGTTGCCTATAGTTAATTGCTTTTGAGTACCTGTACTGTCTTTGCATTGTTATTTATCTGAACAAAATTATTCTCTACCTGCATATCTATTATTTGTACCTTTTCTCAACAGATAAAAGCTGTGGAAAAAATTGCAAGTGCCTACCAGGACACTACTACAGACAACATTAATGTTCGATCCATTACACTCAATCCAATTAAACTGACTTGGACAAATACTTCTCTAACAGACCCCAAATCAGCTGTTTGTCCTACAGATGAATTGGAAGCTTTAGCAGAGGTATGTTCAGTTAGTGCTTTTAGTCGGCACTTTTAACTTAAAGTTTAGTATGACTTTTGTACCATATCAGTCAGCCTTTCTAGTAGTTTCTTTTATGGTATCATGATCATTTTTATTTTTAACATTAAGATTATTTGTCAGGGTTTCCCTTTTAAGTTGTTAAACATGAAATGATCACCTCTTTGTTCTTTCGTATTTGTTACATTACGTATGTATATCTGTACAGTATACTGTATTCACATATTTTACGGCACCTGAACAGTGTTGTTTCAGTAAATTAACTTTTATATTTGTCATTGACTGTTAATCTTTAAGAATCACAGTCTGCTCTTCAAAACTGATTGCTGTATATGAAGTTATAACTTCTTCATTCATTGAAACTGAGTAGCAGTTTGGTGTCATGGATAAATTAATCTAATTCCTAACTTCAGGCTCCTGCAAAAACATGTAGAAATTGTTAAGCTTCACAAATCCTCTTTTATTTTCTCTTCCATCAGGTGGTTTTGGGTGGGGAGGGACATGATATGACACGTGAAATCAAGGAGGCTTTCCAGCCTGAATTCCACATCAAACATGTTCACTTACATTACTTGGGACCTTGTGAAAGGCATTCCAGACCATCACTGGTTGATCATGGTGTTCCCAAAGGACCAGGTACGATAGCAGATCACTTGATGACATATAGATTATTCTGAATACTGAGCTGTAACAAGACCAAGATCTTCTTCCTCTTATGTTGTGTTGAGAGCTATTTATTAGTTGAGATAAGGAACCATCTTTGCATATTTTGCCATTGCTAATTATTGAGTAATTTGCAAAATAGATTATGCTCTAAAGATGCATATCAAGACAGTATAGTATTTTGTTAATTCTCAATATTCTGGAAGATTTTGGCAGTGCAAGACTGTATGTGAAATTTTTCTTTCAGTTGAGGGAGAAACTGAGCGAGGGGAGGGAGATTTCAACAGCAAGCCAATAATCAGGAATCAAATTGATTACCTTGATGTTCCTCAAGGATCACTTTATCGATTCCAAGTACCTGCAGTAAGTATGAGCTATGCAGTTCATTCAGATTAAATTTCAGCTAATTTTGTATTTTTTGGCTTGATGCTATTGGGTTTGGTTCTTGTCATGAATTCTTAGATCTTAAATTTAAGTGAAGTTTAACCTCCAAAGACCAGGGACCTACATCCAAGATAATTTAAGATCTTCTGTGGAGGTAGGGTCACAAGAGCCATATGCATGCAAAGCTTGGAAACTTGCAGAAAAGCTCAAACACATACAAGCCGTACCAAGTCAGGCAGGATTTGAGTAAGTTTTGCTTTATTTTTATGCTATGGGAAGGGCAAGGAAACAGCTTTTTTTTCTTGTTGGCCTCAGTTACCTTTTCATTGCATTTTCCTGGGTTTGGGATGGGAAGAGAGACAGCCTTGAGTTTTCCCTGGAACTTACTTATTTAGTGGTGACAAATGTTAGATGCAAGGAAGGAGACAGCAGGTAAAAATGACAACGTACAAAGATAGAGATGTCTCACAGACTTATTAGAACTTCTGAGGAGTCACCTTACAAAAAATCAAAGGTAAAAAGGCCACTAGTTGTACCATTCACAACCTGCCTTGTAGTGTATTTCAAAATAAGGTTTTTCTAATGTGAAGAAATTTGCTACAGAGGCTGGTGTCAAATCTTTTTTAGCTCAGTTTTCCAGCTCTTGGATTTGATTGGGTTGCTCTTTAAGTTAAACAGATGACTGTATTCTACATTGGAATGGCTCCTGTATGTGGGCATTATTATTAATTTTTTTTTTTACCTGCAATAACTGCTTGATATTTTTCTATAACTGCTTGATATATTTCTAAGTTGAGTGGCAACTATCTATAGTATTATTGTCAGGTCTTCTTGCAAAATTTTTTTACTGTTGTATCATTATGACCAGTGATATCCATTTTTTTGTCATCAGCAAAATTGCTTAATTTGTTAGTTAGACAATTTGTACATACAGTATAAGACAGAGCAAAGGACCAGGCACCAAATCTTAACAATGAGAGAATGTCCCATTGATGTGGTGCTTAGCCAATCTTACGTCCAGTCTCCTGCTTTATCTATATCTTGACTTCTTATGTTTGTTGTTAATCTTTTATGTGGCACTTCTCAGATTCTTTCTGGAAATCCAGATAAGAGTATACCTATTGCTCTACTTTTATCATATGTACTAAACATACTATGAAAGAAGTTTGAACAGGATGGTTAAGCATGATCTCATTACAAAACCTGTGCTAGCTGCCAAGAATTTAGCTTGTTTCATTCTAAATACTGTTTCTCATTATTTCAACTGCTATGATAGCTTGTTATCTTCCCAGGAACCAAAGTCATACTGTAGTTCCTTGTTTCATTCCTTTGAACCCACCTTTAACATTGGTGAAATATTTTGCAGTTTCCAAACCTTCACCTCTTTTCTTTTACTCTAAGAATATTTATACTGTAGATGTCATGGAAGTGAGGAGCAATTTCTTCTTCGATCTTCCTTGAACAAAATCCATTAGAACTTTCAGATGTTTTGGCTCGGATTTCTGATTTTCATTTGTACTGTCCCATCTGTCATTTTTATATTATTGAATGGACTATTTCATTGGTACATCAACATTTTTTGAGGAATCTTCTGCAGAGCACACATAAAGTATTTATTTCATAGATCTGCCATACCTGCATTATCACTAATAAAAGTCTTCATTGTTTAATGGTTGTATTGTACTTTTGATTGGTTTTCTCATAAGCATAAAAATGCTTTTGTATTTTTGTTTGCTCTAGATACATTTTGTCTCCATCTTCTAACTTTGCCTTTCTAAATTAATCAGCCTACCTTCCTGCTGCTTTTTTTTTTTTTTGTCTCTCTTGTGATGGCTATAGTTGACAGCTTGTTTAAAGGAGTCTCCTCAGGTAGACTATAAGTGCATCAGATACCTCTACTCTTTAATGTAACTCTCATAATGAGATATCAGTCATGTCATGACCTTTGTTGTTGCTTGTAATTTTGATGTATATGATTTAAAGAGTTTCTGCTATCCATTTGTTCTGCCATGATAAAGCCAAGTGAAAAGGTATGTACTGTATATCCTAGGTTCATTTTTCATAATGGTGTATGTAGATTGATATTATGTATAACTTGAATTTTTTGAAAGTCAATAATGTATTTGAGAACTAAGCATTTATATTAATCTATAGGACACATGTTATGACCTTGAAGATGGGGATTCAAGTCGTCTGCGTATGAGGCTTCTCATGTCCACAAGTCTTGCGCCACCACCATTGCATTCTTGGCTACAGTTTGATACTGCAAATCAAGAATTCTTTGGCATTCCACTTGAGACGGATGTTGGGAAAACAGAATATCTCCTGGTAAGTTTCAGCAGCTGTGGTATTAACGATCAGTTTATGTGTAGATTAAATGTGCAGCAACACCTTATGTTACTGCGCGTACAATTTTTTGTTTCCTAACACATTTAGGTTGCGTCTACATGATCAAACTCTGTTCAACAAACTTTGTTCAATGTGACGTCAGAAGTGGAGAAACAGCAGGCAAAGTTTTGTAAAGGTTTTTTGTATGACTATCAAAGTAATGAGGCTTTACTTGTTGCTAGTTAAGATTGGGGGATGGGTTTAGAGAAGTTGTTGTCTGATTTATGAAGTTACATTGTTCAGTGTTAATGAACTATCATTTCCGTTATTTCC
Organism: Macrobrachium rosenbergii; assembly: GCF_040412425.1. Taxonomy (NCBI): domain Eukaryota; kingdom Metazoa; phylum Arthropoda; class Malacostraca; order Decapoda; family Palaemonidae; genus Macrobrachium; species Macrobrachium rosenbergii. The sequence continues at coordinate 18,089,727 of NC_089790.1, forward strand.
TACATTTAAACATGTCCAAGGTTTACTGGTCGCATGAGTTAACTTTGAGCTTGATAGAGTTATATCATCAACAACCATGCCTTTGGGATGTGAGAAGATGTATATAAAGGTCCATTTTCTCATACATCAATCAACTCTTGCTGCCGTCAGCACCAGGCTCACACTCCTCAACTGTCATCGTTTGGACACCAGCATAAAAACCTATACCTGTCTTGCTCAATAAGAAGCAAAGTTCAATCGTGTGGACGCACCCTTATGTGTATTACAGTATAGTTATTTTGGTAATGGCATTCTACATTTACTATAATGAGTCTCCAATATTGATGAAACCTCCTGACTTTGAAACATGGGTGATTTTATAATCTCCTGTGTTGCCTGGTTAAATAATTACATTACAGAGTATTTGAACCAGACGAGTGAGCTGAAATTCTCAGCTCTCTCATGTATTTGATATTTTAGGTTTTGGATGTTGATTAAAAAAATTTGGGGACTTGTCTCAGACTTGGAATTTGATTTAAGTTAGGATAGTCACATGAAAGTGTTGTAACATTGAACAAACTATTCTTTGCTTAACCCAATGCTTCTTTTGAGAGTACAGTAGGTTACTGTATATTCACAGTGTGCCCTATCTGTATTCAGTGAATGTCAGCTTTCTTACCCCCCTTAAAATTATTGAAAATACTGTACATGAAAATTTTTAGGCTGCCATTACAAGTGTGTCCTACAAATGCTCAAAATGATGCTTCTTCATTTTCCCACACATAAGATGTGAACAAGCCATGAACAAGCCATATTATTATATGGACATTGGAATTATGCCATAAGGATGTACATTATATACTCAATAAACATTTGAGTGTTGATCTGTTCTCAGGCTAGGCATAAGCTATACATCACTTTGGCTGATGGTGGGCTGTGGCAGCATCAACTCGGCCCCGTCTGTTTATAGCTTTCTCGAGTATAAACATCTTGAACATTTTTAGCAGGTCAGATACCAGAGATTACAAGTCACTAGGTCTCTTCTCTCTAACTTCATGACACATGTTAATTTAAACATTTTTTTAGATGATTCCTTAGGATTCACTTTCTTCCTGTCTGACATTGCACACCTAATAGAAAATGGGTTGCACCTGTGTCCTGTTAGAACTCTGAAAAGGTCATTCCTTGTAGTCCTTGTAGACACTACTGCTAACGCTTATCACTACCTCAACTCCTCATTGGGGTGTCTTCAGGTCGACTGTAGTTTTCTGGTTAGAGAAGTTATCTCAAGGGCCCATTTTACTGTTGAAAGGATAATGTTCCACATCCACAAAAGTTATTGAAAGGGCTTCCTTTATTATTCTAAACTTACTGAAGAGGCCCATTCCACTTTCAAGCCTTTATTATTTTTGTTCTTCAGTGGACCAAGTCAAACATTTGGAAAGTGGGAGATGTCATGTTGCTGGTGCCTGTTAGATCTGCCAGACTAAGAGGCCTTTGCATTACCTGAACAGTGAGCAATCTCCCTTCCTTGTATGAGTCAAAGTATGAGAGATTCAGATGTAGTACTTTCTACCAGATGCCATCCCCTGATGACATCATCCTTTCCACCTTACTTATCCTTCATGTAAGGCAGTGGTTTGTAGTCAAGTAAAACTAAAGTACTGATTTTCTGTTTTATTAGCACATTTTTAAACCTATCCACAAACCCTTTAATTTGGTGTGAATCTTTTTACTGACCAAGAAGCACCAGAGATGTTAGGTTCTTACCCCACTTATGGTAATATCATCATGTACATTTGCATGATCTTATTTCTAAATTTGTAAATGGTCTCTCACTTTTATTTGGAACTTGTAAGAATGTTAACCCCAGTAGTCTGGTTAAATTATTTAATAATAATAATAATAATAATAATAATAATAACAATAATAACCTAAGCATTAGGCTAAGAAAATTATTTATATTTATTAAACAAAAGATATGCACTTTTATGTAAAATTGCATTCTCTGCATACATGAATTGGATTACTAGGAGTCGCTAAATTTTAGAGATGGTACCCCACTGCTTTGCATAATACATTTCTTGTATTGGTGCCTGCTCATCACTGTAGTGGTAGGCCAGCCCTGTAAGGGATAAATAAATTATATCAGCAGTCTGGTTAAATCAGGGTCTCCATAAACTTTCAAGTCAGGTTGCCCAGTCAGGCAAATAATTTTGTAATTTACTTGCTGTAACTGTGAAAGCCAGTGTTCAGTCATTAAACACATCATGAACACAATGCATCCTAATCATCCTCCTCCATGCTCTTATATATAGCATGTTTAGGATACTATTGTATTTGAATTCTCCATTTCCTGACAATTTACACAGTAGGTAGTAACAGTATCTAGTACTCAACTTAGATGGTGAGAAAATCTTGGTGGAAGACATGATGAGCTGCCAAATTAAGGAACACAATCACCAAACAAAATTTCACGTGTTCTATGTTGTTGTGCTAAAATTGGAATGACGACGCGGTCATGTGATGACGCCTAGTGGGTAAGCGGATGGGCAACCTTTGTTGCGGCTCACCCAATTTGGGAATTTGAGAATAGAGAGATCTATCGGACGAAGGCCTGTGATAGTGGAATCCGCTCACCCCTAGTGCATACCGACACCGTTATGGTGTTCGCTCCGGGGTAGTAACTTGACATTGTGGATAGCTTTTTTCTCTGGTATATTTAGCAATATTTATGCCTAGAAATGAGTGCTAATGGAACCATTTCACTGGGTGACACAGGTCGAGCCCAGAAATAGATTTTTCCTTTGTCAAAATCCCTTTTATTAGGAAGATGAAACCTATTCATATGGAACAAGCCCAGAGGCCATTATCGGCATACTGAACAATCTTGTTTTCCATATCACTCGTATACACTAAAAATAACAGTGTACCAAGAACACTACCCTGTGGAACTCCAGACACAATAGGTCTTGGTTTGCTAAGATCCCGTCCACAGCAACTAGCTGATGCCTACCTATAAGGAAATCTTGAAGTAATCCTAAAACATATGCACCCACTCCAAGATTCTGAAGTTTATAAATAAGTGCCTTGTAGTTTACTAAATTGAAAGCAACACTAAACTCTGGACAATTTCCATAACATAGTACATCTCAGCAAATTTTCAGTTGTATACAGTTGTTGTAGAGCACCACTGTTGTTTGCTGTTTGGGTCTAAGCATGTGGTTCCTAAAGGTTTTGCCACTGTATTAATGATATCTACCAAAGAGTCAATTTTTCCAGGATTTCATTACTCACAGAGAGTTGATTTCTTGATCCCTGCTTACAGCCAGATTTGACTCAGTATCTGGTAAGTTTGCCACATAGTCCTGCATAGCTTTCAGTATGGGAGGAGTGTCTTGAGTCTTTCATCCTTCCAACGATGTGGACAATAGCAGCATCAACCAGAGTACAGTATGTTTCTGTCAGACAGCTGTTCAGTGGTCATAGTAAATGAGGACAGCTGTGACTTCATTGTCACTCAGCAGGGTGTTACATATGTTACATGGTTTTGATCAGAAATGAAGACATAAATATTGACGAAATCTTTCCATGTATGTTTTCAGTAACCGTGCAGCAGATACTGATGAAGTTGATTAATTGCATGGTGAGTGAATGTGCACCTTAGAAATCATTAATTGCAACAGGACATGCAGAAGATTGAAAATAGCCGGGTGGGGCAAAAAGTCACTGTGACATTCTCACTGTTTTTATTACGCAGCACTTAAATGTATATTAATAAGCATTGACTGTAAATATTGACTTCTTGCACTTAAGTGAAAATGTATGAACAGAATACAAAACTGTATACAGTGATCCCTCGCCACATCGCGCTTCAACTTTGCCGGCTTCACTGCATCGCGGATTTTTCAGAAATATTCATCGAAAAATTAAAATTAAAAAGTACCGCCATATTGCGGAAAACAACGATGTTTCATCATGTTATGCGAGAAGAACGGCTTGCGAGACTGACGCGCAAGGACTGGAAGCTTCGTATATACCCACAGGCACTCGGACAAGGCACGTGATTGGTACACAAGAGAATATCTTATCACTGTTGATGTTTCATCTTTAATCACTGTAAAGATAATTAAAATCCGAATTTCATACGTAAGCAACTCAAGGATACTATATACTCTCTCATCCCCACCTTGTCAAGATACTCTCTCTCTCTCTCTCTCTCTCTCTCTCTCTCTCTCTCTCTCTCTCTCTCTCTCTCTCTCTCTCTCTCTCTCTCTCTCTCTCAATGAAATATGAATTACTGTATCATAAACTTTTATGTACAAAATTAAAAATAGTTTCATTGATAAGTTTGTTTCTTTGCAACTAAAAATTATTTTCCTAATTTTTCAGTAGTGATAGGAGCTTCAGTCAGCTGATTCTCAAAATTACAAGTAATACAGTTTTTATGCATATTACGGTGATAGGAGATCAAAATAACAGTGTTTAAGTACATAGGAAGTGTTTATAACAGTGTGGGAAAGGTTTATAAGAGTGTGGGGAGGGTTTATAAAGCCTTTAAATATATATGTATATAGTAAATAATGAAATAAATACAAGGTCACTACTTCATTAAATAAATAAATATGCTGTTCATACTTCGCGGAATTTCAATTATCACGGCTGGTCTTGGAACCTATCTCCCGCGATAAACGAGGGGTCACTGTAGTCTTGTTTCAGCAGTGTTAAAAAGTAATTTAAAATGGAAATTACATATTTTTTCACAAATATCATCTGTTCTAAAATAACTAAACAAGATATAAAAAACTGGAAAATGTTTGAAATTCAAATAATATTGTTTGTATGATAAAATGAAAGTATGAAATAAAAAAATTGAATATGCTTTTGGAGTGTAAATTGCATCTTTATTATACATAATAGACAGGAATTCATTGGATTGATGCTCTGCTACTTTATTGTACAATTTTGCTTTCAAAAATAAACAAATTCATCTGTGAGGCAAGTTCAGGAGTATAAATTTATCAAGAGATACAGTGATTTTGTTTAATTCCTGAACAATTTATTGCTTAGGTTTAATAACTTTTTCTTTTATTTTTATTTGTCCAGGGTCTAGACCCAACTTTCAGTTAATCTATCCACTTGCACACTTGATGTTGAGCCCTCATTATTTGATTCATTATTCCACACAAGTGACCATGTATTAATTTCAGATTTTAATTTTTTTTTATAATACCTTCATCAGGTGAGGCACAGTGACGTTTAGCATTTATTGTTGCCTCACGTAATTTTTGGGAGTAGTATTTGGTCTACTCCTATAAAAATTTTTAGAACAGCATTATTCAGTGCTACAGTATCACTTAAAATCACTAAAATTCATAATCTTTTGCAAGAATATAATTTTAATCAACAGTGTTTTTATTAGAGGACAGAGAAAGTTTTAGGTGGTGAGAACTGACTTTTATTATTTTTAAATATTGCAAACTTCCCTCTGCTGGGAGGCTTGAACCATCAGGATGGATTTTGTTGTCTGTTGTCTGTGTTCATATATATGGTGTGTGCCATCAAATTTCTTAATAAGGTATATAGCTGGCTCCCTATTCAAACATCCAGTACTAAAGGATGGCAGGTTTTATTGGTGGAGTTCAAACACTTCCAGTTACAAGTAATATCTTCAGTTTTAGTTTATGTGGTTTAATTTTGCATTTGAAAATTGATAGTTTTTCTGTTTTTAATTTTTTAACCTTTCATGAAATTTTTCAGGAATGTGTTGACAGTGGAGGAGAGAAGGTGACAGATGCTCTTTTTGTCAATGTTTTAGAGAGAGAATCCAGGAAGATCCCACCTGTTGAATTCTCAATGAAAATTGACACCAAATATGAAGATTTCATGAAGAATGCTCACCAGAAGGCCCGTCTTATTGAACGCATTGGAAAAGCATTCAATGACTCCGATACAAAACAAATTGAAATTGACAGTTTCCGTAAAGGGTCAGTAATTGTCACATGGTATAATTTGTCCTTGCCAGCAGACCCCTGTCCTAATGAGGAGATTATGGAACTAAAGAAAGTTATGATTGATCACAATGGTAATCTGTTACAAGAATTCATTAATAAATTCTCTCCTGAATTCACAGTCACTAATGCATCAATTAGGCCTACTGGTTCTTGTCTTGGTGAGGATACTCCAATTCATATTGAGGAGGAGACACACCACCCACCAGTTGAAGAGAAAGTTGAAGGGAAGAGAATGACTACCTCCTCAATTTCATAATTCCAGCTGTTATAATCGCAGCTATGTTACTTTTGGCTGCCATCATCGCTTGCTGCCTTGTATCGTCGCCGGCGATACGGAAAGATGACCATGGCAGATGACCGCACATTTGTCAGCAAGGGCATTCCTATTATTTTTGCGGAGGAATTAGATGACCGTCCTGACCCCGCCAAAAGTCCGGTGATAATGAAAGACGAGAAGCCACCTCTTCCACCACCAGAATATCAAAGAGGGAACTCGCCAGCAGCCTCATCTACCCCTCCCACTTCTGATCGCCGCCGTCCAACTTCAGGAGATGTTGCTGATGATACCCCATCTTATCAGCCTCCTCCTCCATTCACTGCCACAAATGGAGCTTCGCGTCACCCACGTCCCAACATGCCACCCACTTACAGGAAGCCTCCAACGTATGTTCCCCCTTAAGATTAGCCAAATAATAAAGCTTACTTTGATGGTTATGGAAAATGGAAAGTTTTGAAAGTGGAGTAGTCAATATTCTCAGTAGGTATTTATGGAATTGCCTCTTTTGTGGAAAGTAGGGAAGACAAAAACTGCTCTAAAGATTCTTTGTTACTTTGAAGAAATTCAGTATACAGTAGTATCATAAATACTATGAGAAATGTTATCTTGCAGGAAGGTAATTCAATATTATGCTGGTATATTTTATTCTCTGTATTAAATGAGGTTCGTGACACAAATTAGTACTGTACAGCATTCAGTACCTGCCTTTTGATATTTATTTACTATTGTTAATTTTTGGGGAGTATACTAGTATCATCAAATGTTTGCAGTTTTGTTTATTATTATGATTTTTTTACAGCAAGATGATCATTAGTTATTGATAGCTGGAAGTACAGAACTTGTACCGTAGACATGTTCATATGCTAATTCACTTTCTGCTAAAAATAGAACTTTTGAGGTATCTTCATATCATTGTAACTTACAAATTCTAAATTTGAATAATCTTCATTATTTAAGAAGAGACCCTTTCTATCTGTCTCACTGGTATTGAGGGAAACAGCAACAAATACTGTAGTGCTTTAATAATTGTACATTTTTGAGAAATGTATATGAAATTTTGTATTTTTATGATGGGACATTAGGATTATACATGTCTGTGACATCAGGATCTTACATGCCTTTATCCTATTCACTCACTTGTACAAAAGTGAAAACCTCATCTTCAGTGAAAATTTGTCAGATTATGCCACTCCTTGTGAAAGAAACATGCAGTAGTGGATAACTGCGCTTCTTAGAATAAATAAGTTCGTAAAAGGTCTTGTGTAAGAAATTCTTTTTCTTCTCTTGAGTAGTCGATATTTTTGGTACAACACGATATGCATAGCTGTGTTCAGATCTTCATACATCAATGAATCATTTGTGTTTTTATATGTATATCTAATGTGTGTGTGTGTGTGTCGGTCCCATACCATTGAATGGCATTGGGAACATGTCTTGGACAGAGATGTGTGCTTGACTGCGGGATTGTGGAGTAGGGTTGCCAGCTCCTTGCTCCTATGCCTTTGACAATATAAATGAATATATTTTTCTTTTCAGCGTTAAGCTGTTTCCCCAGACAGAGGTGGCTCCAGGGAAAAAGTAACACAGCAGTCACAGCCACATACATACATGCTTTAATGAAGGGTATAATCAGTAGAGTTAAGGTTCTCGTCTGGCGAGCATTAGGTCCCAAGTATAGACTCCTGGGTGATGATGGGCTCACAGCATTGAAACCTTATGTGCCCGTTAACCCTAGCAGTGACCTCAGTACCTGGTAGTGAGATGACTGTGTTGGTCTTAGTAGCATTACAAGTCATGGGCTAGCAACCTCATCCCAAAAGGTTTCCTGAGAACCAGAAGGTGAAGCCCTTTCTGGCATAAATCCCTCTGAGGGGGAAAGGCATGTGGTAAGGTATATATATTCAACTTCTAAATCATGTGGACAATTTCCACAAAATGAGCTGTTGTTATACACCTGCACAGGCAGATTAGCAGTAGTGCTTTGAACCCAGTGCATATTGCATTGTTCCCTACTATCTTGCACACACACACATGCACCCCTGATATCAAGGACCTTCCTTTCTAATACAGTATCTCTTCCTTTTCCTCTATCTTCCTTACACTTCCAAATTAAACACTTCTCCCAAACTTGTTGTCCTCCATTCTTTCCATGTGACCCAACCATATCAAAACACTTAAGCTCATTTTTTAACACTAAGGCTGATCGTTTTCCACACTTATCAGCCTTCTTTCTTCTCATAACCATTTTAGGACTTCTTATACCTCATATATTATACAGAATACACCTCAACATTTTCAACCCTATTACATTTCATTCAAATTCAACACCAACCTGTCACTTCCACTAAGGAGATTTGGTTCAACAATCCCTAATACATTTCATCTTGGCATTCATAAATGCTACAAGCCTCTGCCCAATCTTTTTCATACACATTTTGTGACCCGCCTCTGAGTCCCACAATCATTTGTTATACCCAAATACAGTACTTACGAAGCAACAACTTAAATTCTTCCACCATACATGTTAAATTGCTCCACCATTCTGATTTTTATTCACCCTTGTAATCTTGCTCCAACTATTCCCATGTACACCCAAAGTTCTTAACTTGTAAATATTTTCCAATTCTTTCATAAGCTACAGTTTCTCTTCACTATCTCCAATCAGTGCTGTTTAATTGGTAGGCATCAACCATTTGGTACTCCATTCACAGCCTACTTTCTTATCTCATAACTTAGCACCTACATCTAATGCCCTTTGTTTGGCTTTTTAAATCTCAGCATCCATAATGACATTAAACTGTCACGAAGATGAAACACTTCCTTTTCTCAGGTCTACTTCTATAATTTCCACACTGCTTTTCAATCAAATATTCCTGAGCTATTATGTGTGTCACATAGCAATTTTCCCTAACTTTCAACCCTAACCCATTATTCATGTTCTTCCCACTTACTTTCTGTCAAACTCGGATGTCTTCATTACATTTACAGCCATATTTCCAATGTAAAGTTCTATCCAGTTCAACTTTTGCTTCAGTGAAATATTGTTCAGCTATACCACATTACATACCTACATTACATATATTAAGTTGTTCTCTCTCTCTCTCTCTCTCTCTCTCTCTCTCTCTCTCTCTCTCTCTCTCTCTCTCTCTCTCTCTCTCTCTCTCTCTCTCTCTCTCTCTCTCTCTCTCTGTTTATACACATGCCATTAACCCAGTGCCAGTAGGGTAATACAGTAGTTGTAATCCTATTTTAGTGCCAATTTAACAGTTTTGTAGAAGAATATCTTATTTAACATTATAGACCAGGCAAGGTACTGGCAATTATTGGTGAACTAAAAATGGGTAGGTTTATGTTTAATGCTTATAAAATAATAATAATAATTTGGCACTATGGTAGTCCCCTTACTGATAGACGTAAACAATAATTGATAAACGTTATTATAAAATTTATTGTACTGTACAGAAAAGTATATTGTTTTTACTGTTTCTGTTGAAAGAATAAGAACAATTGTTAGTGCAGTTTTGTAAGAGTGAGGAACGTGGATTTAAGTACAGTATCTTTTTTACCATGGTGTGTGTAAGAAATTGGTGTTACAACTGGTTTGATTTCAATATTTTGTGTATTAAGGGTAGCATCATTCTTTTTAGATTCCCTCTTTCCCAAGTATGCTTGAGTGCATTTATGAAGATTTCTAATACTGATAGTTCATTTAGTTTTAATACAGCACAACGTTATACTGTAGGCATATCCCAGTTTTGTTCTCAGATGCATATATATCAACTTCAGTGTTATATGTTCTACTGAGTTAATTATTTCAATAGAATTTTGGTTGCACAAACTTTTAATAAATGAAAGTCTGATATGGAGTGATTTATAATTGCAAACTCCAACAATTCTGTAATACATGTTTATACAGATTGTGCAATGATGTATAAAAGGTTTGCACAAATATGACTGTAGATTAATATTTGTTGAAATGAAAGAGACCATATGTATAGTACGTATAGAATTAATTTTATACATCACACTTAAATTTTCCTTAAGTGCCGAGCATGGATAAACTGTGCAGAAAGTTGTTCGGTCTTGGTAAATTAAATACCTCACCCACTTCCTTAAAATGTTTCTTAATAAAGCTTTCTCATGTGGGTGTTAGGAATTTTATTTTATCTTTTTAGTTGATATGTAATTGTCAGTCTCAGTTGAATTACTGTAGTCAATATTTTCCTGTCTGACATCCTAGTGTAAACATTAATTAGTATTACACTTTTTGATATCGTCTCATCCTGAAAGTTAATTGTTTTTATCATTTATTGTTCAGTAGGCAAGATTTTATTATCAAGGCCAACTATTGAAGTACAGTGTGTGTGTGTGTGAATGCATATAAACTAAAAGAATGTGTGTTTCAGATAGTTATTAGGATACTGGTAATGTTCTGCACATATTTTTAAGCTTGAATGAAAGTTAAGCTTTTTCTGGTATTGTAGTAAATTAACATGTCACTCATCAACAGGGTAGAAAATAAAAAGAAATAGTTAATGGCTTAATTTTAAGTCCCGTGCCCTGTGTAAAGTATTACCGCTAAGTGACAGTGTATAAAATATAAAATAAATGGAGATTTTTTAAATTGTTTCAATACATTTACCCTTTTGGAAATTTTTAACATTTTTATAGATATTTTTGTGTGCTTTAATCTGATTTTACTTTCTCATTTTTTAGGTTCTTGAATTATCTGAGTAAGATTCTTTAACATCTAACCTGCGTATGCTCTATAAAAAAGGACTCAATCTGGATTCCAAATTAAATTTTTGTGAGTTTTTCATTTTTGTTTATGCAAAGATAAGGGTATTTTATGAATTCTGTTGTTAATGTATAGATTTTGAATTTGTCGTTGACCAGATATGATATAGACAGAAACTGCACAAAAAAACAGATCTACTCTTGGGCACCCTGCTTCACTTAAGAGAGCTACAGTATATTCAAAAAGGATTTAAGCAGAAATAATGACTTTTAACCACAGCCATATTTTCTGACATCCAAGTCTAATGCTACTATCTGGAGATGTGCTCTATAGAAAACATGTAACAAGGGTATCTGATGTGACTGTATAATATTTATTAAGAAACCAATTGGACTGGATAATGGTATCGAACAGGGAAGTATTCTGAATGGCACACTGTCTCGGCTTACAATAAACAATATTACTTATCATTTACTCAGCACAATTAAGAATATTATGTATGGATGACTGAAATACTTGACGCTGGCTTAAAGCTACAAAATGCCCAGTGTATTCTTAGCATTACCAATACAAAAGTGAAAAATGGCCTTGTCAGAAAGGTTGACAAATTCCTCTTCTATCTGCTCAACCACAAATTCAAAATCTATACATTGACGACAGAATTCATAAAATACTCTTCACTTTGGGTGAACAAAAATGAAAAGGCTCACAAAAATATAAGTCACAATCCAGATAAAGAAACAATTTTCATCAGAAAAGACAAGCAGTCATATTTTATCAAGATACCAGACAAGATGAAGTATGGAACTCAACTCCAAAAGAAAGAGTTTAAAAAATTCTCGGGTATAATCTTTGATGCACACTTGAACTAGAAAACATACACTGGTTACATGCACACTTGAACTGGAAAACATACACTGGTTACAAGTTTGCAAAGAGTAAAATTGCATTAAACCTGATGACATAAAATTTTTTAAAGCAATTATATTTTTCATGAGTACAACAAAACCCTCTAAGTAGAGAATTATCTTTCACACATAGCTGAACAGCTGAATGAACATAGTTACAAGGAAAACCTTATGGAACTGGTGAGTGAATGGGGAGACCACCACTCCTACTAACGTCACAGTATCTTTTGCCCCAGGGATTTTCTGGGGAGAAGGACTTACTGGGTTGGTAGAGGTGGGATATAAATTAAAAGACTTTGGTTTGTATACCTAGGGAAAATACATTACGATTGGATTGTCCCAAAAGTGGGTGAAGTAACATTCCATTAGGCCTATATGGAAATGTTCCTGGGTGAAAGAGATATCCGCAAGGAACATAATTCTCAAGAAGCCTTTACATATTTAGTAAGGAGACCAAAAAATAAAACCATTGGCTGTAAGTCCAAAAAACTGGAGAAGGTATTGTCGAAGAACAATGCCACTTCCCGTAAGCAGCAATGTGTCAGCAGGCAGTATACCATAAATACTTTGCAGTGGGATCCAGCAAGGAAGAGAATCCAAATTGGCTCATGCAAAGTAACAGGTTAGGGTAAGCTCTATCATATCACCTTTCCCTTGTTCAGGAAGGTGACCAAAGAAAATGCATTCTAGACTACTTAGAACTGATTGTTTGTTATGTACTCAACTGTATCTAGACTGATGTACTTTAAACTAGTTTGTGCTCCAAGAAGGAAGGAAGGGATCCAAATGCACAATGCAGTGATACTTCCAAAGAAAAGTAAAACTAAGTGTACATACTCAAAAGATACTTCTCTGTCCAAAAGAAGCTCAAGTCATTCCACAACCAGTTCAGCAGCCACCAGAGGTCTTCACGAGAAAGTGTCCAAGGACTTGTGAACCACATCTCTCAAGAAGAATGAGGTGAAAGAGATTTGTCTACGATACATGACTGCCCTCATAACCTGAGAAACCATGATACGGAAAGCAAGGGATGGGCCCATGCCAATGACTTTGTGAGCTCTTGATGGAGATGGGAGAGAACACACATCCAAGATGCTCTATACACCCTCTTAGTGCCCTCATGATGCTGTGAAATAACATTCTTAGACACCTCCTTCGTATGTCTGTCAATACACATAAAAAGTCTCTTGCATTCTGGTCTCAAAGTACAAATCCTTTTCAAGTAGTACTTGACAGCATATACAGGGCGGGAAGCCTCTCATCCAGATCACTACCAACGAAATTCTGGAAGGACCTGGGAAAATCTTGAACCTATGATCAGAAATGAATGAGTTATGAGTTTGGCTAGAAAATCATGGACGTAAGAGAATGAGAGCTTTGCCAACCTTCTGAGTGCTGGATAGTGTAAGAAATACCATGCTATTCTCCCATTTTCCCCAAGACCAAAGCCCAAAAAATACTAGTATTCAAAGTTAAACCTCTGTCCAAAGCCAATGACTGGCTTATAAGCAGATTTAGTCCAACTCCATGGTACCAGAGAGATATTTCACTCCAGTGGGGAAGGCTATTCAAAATTCATCAACCAGTGAAAATCTTGAGGTTTAGAGATAAAAACTTTGTTGACTGTTCTTTGAAGAAAACTGAAAAGTGGTAATGAGTGCACATCCTCATGTAGCACACTAGCTATCGACTTACCAAAACTAATAGAAAACAGCGCTAATGAAATAGGCTTATCCACACTGCCCGGTAAGAGTTGGTGTCACATGAACCTTGGGCTCTGTACACATTATCATCAACCAGAACTGCTACCAGACGATTTACAAGATGAGATTTCTTTGTTCTTCCCCATCCAACTATCAAGAAAGGCAGAAAATGATGAGCTACCCAGAAAATTTTGTTTAGGCTAAATATTTTTTAGATAATTATAGGATATCAACTCACAAGACTTGGACATCCCACCCTATTACCACTGGGGTAAGATGCCACTCTGGAAACATCAGACCCAGAAAAAACTACAGTACTTTCAGACAGAGTGATGAGATTTCTTGGCTGAAGGACAAATAAGCCTCAGCTCACAAGAAGCACTCTCAAAAGGCAGCAGGGAATAGAAGACAGTGGAGGGTAGATACCAGCTGGAGTAAAACTCCCTGATGAAGAAAGCAAATGCCTCATCCTTCCTTTTCAGTTCACTAAACCATTCCCACCAAGAGAAGCCCAATCCTCACACGAAGGAGAATGGACACAGACCTTACCCTGACAATGGCAACAAAACTTACGTGGGTTCACAGACACAGAAGACATGAAGCAGCCACACACTCATTCATGACCCTCGCATCTATGTTGCTTGTTTATCCTCCATGAGGGTAAATGCATCATAACTAAGACAACATTACAAAAAAAAAAAAAAAAAAATACAACTTAATGGAAAAACACACGAACAAGAATGTAAAATCAGCTACATCCATCCAAGGGATAGGAAGAGAGCTGCACCACACACAAACTGACTCAGCAACTGAAAATCTTTTCAATCAAACATTTTCTTATAAACAATCATCCATCACCATTCCAAATTTAAGGCGTGAGAATTTCTGAGTCAGTAAATGTAAACATAGCATTTCCTTCATTAGTAGAACTAGCCCTATGTAGCTTATGTGTCAAGTACACATATGCAAAGACTTAAATGATCTACCCAAACTTTGTGCATATACCCCTGAAAATCAGCACTACAGAACACATATAAGATGAACCAACACAACAGAACACATGGCCTACATTACACATTTTATACTGATGGCTCCAAATCCTTAATGGTGTTGGATATGTTGCAGTATCATCTATTGAAACAAGCCATTTTTTTGTTTTTTACCCAATAAACTTTCAGTTCACAGCAAAACTGTCTTAAATGTAGTTAACAATACAGAAAACATGCCACCACAACACTTCATCTGTCCAGAAGATCAAATTTTCAGTCCACAAAGTCAGTACAAACACTGGCATTCTTCATTCAAAAATAACCACCACATTTGAAGTAATATTCCATCCTCAAATCAGCCACACTCATTTAACCCAGTGGCATATGATAAATAATCCTCATTAACCAATCCGCAAATGCAGAGAAAACAAAACAATATTTACGGTTAAGCAAATTTTATGTGAATGTCCAGTCTACGACCAAGAACAAATATCATACAGTGTAGTGGAAAAATCTTTGAGATAAATTCTGTGAGAGCTAAGACAGTTATCTGAGTGGTATGGTTGTTGTTGAAGATTGAGCTGGCTGTATGCCAGCAATGAATCTTGCTGCTTGAACAAGAATAAGCACAACCAATGCAAAAGAGACTTAATACAAGAACAACGGATACAAAAAAAGGAGTGAAACTTAGTGGTAACACTTGCTTTATGAAGGGCAGTCAAAAGACAGCTTAAAAAATACAATCATACACTTTCTAAAAGACAGACTTGAAATGTCACGAAAAAAGGCTGAGTATGTGTCAGTCACACACTGTATTAAAAGAATAACTATATTTACAGATTACATGTAAATTTCTCAAAAAAAAGTTCAAACTCAAGATCCCAAAAAGGAAACTAATAACAACACAAATCAACTAAGGAAGCCTGAGAGTAATGAAAAACGAATTTTCTAATTACAAACACAGTAGTATACAATAAACATTTAAACACAAACTTTTATAAATCCCAACCACCTGAACATCCTTACATTCAACAATACTTAAATCCGTTGAATTAAGACAATACAGCATGCTTAAAAAACTCAGACACCTTAAAGATTATGAGGCCAGTCTATAGTTACTGTATGTTTAAACTGTAAGTAAATAACCCCATTACCTCATTTGGCCAATATTTACTAGCAACATCACCAGATCATGATGTTTGGGAAAAGCAACATTCATTCATAGGAAAGCAACATTTAACAAAATCACTGCGACCAACAATGACTCATATTTCAATGATTAAATTACATTTTGGAGACGATAACAAAATTATGTAATATTTATAATCAGCTAATAATCATAATTTAAACAACCTTTCTGCAAAATCAAACAGTTTTCCAGCACTTGAGTTAATGGTGCGGAATTTTAATGTTTTTGGTTCAAATAGGGACCATAACTGATGCTGCAAACACTGCTCATTATGCAATATATGAATATGAAACAAGTTTTCTGAGTACATGACAAATAAATACAAGCATGCTTCTCTAAAATCCATGAAACATTTTTCTAAGGTTGACTAAAATATTCTGTTGTTCTAGTCCTGTAAACAGGACTGATTGATACATTAGCAGTGTGTCTACAAACCAGCACAACCTCACACTTACTCCAAACTATTAAGCTGACTGAAACTACACAAACTGCCAACCAGATAAAATTCCTCCATATCAGTGTATGAAAAGGTAAACTGAGAAAAATAAATTCACTACAACTATCATGAAAGGTGCAGGCATCTCTATTGCCATATCTTCTCAAAATCAAGATCAAAACTGATGGAAATTAAACATTCAATAAGGAGGGAACTAGACACACTAAATAAAAGATATGAGAAACATATATTCTACCAGCCAATAGATTCTACTGGCCAACAACATATTGACACATTCCATAATCAAACACTCACTTAAAAGATAAAAAGATAAAATGACATCTGACACATATTTTAGGAAAAAAAAAGATAAACTGTATAAACAGGTAGTCCCTGGGTTACAGCGGTCTCAGGTTACGGCGTTCTGACTTTATGGCACTTGGCTCATGGCGCCATTAACCTGATTTCATGGTGCCGTAAGCGCTTTTACGGTACCGTACTCGGTTTTACAGTGCTTGCAGCGCCATAAGTGCCATTTATTCAGCATACTTAGGTAAGTCACAGCAGAAATTCACCCTAAAAATGCAAGTTCTTGTTTAGTTTCTCGTTTCTTACTACCAAAACCCCAAAAGGTTTTTTAGAATAAGGAATGGGGCTTGAAACTTGTGGCTTGACCTCGGACCATAAATGTTTTTTCTTTGGGTTGTTTACCATTAAAATTTTGAGAGCTTAAGCCTTTTGTTCCCTACCAATTTCTTTTGTAAGGCTCCTTGAGGACGAAACAAGCGACTACGCTATCAAAAAACAGGTTTTGACATAGGAAAAACTTATTTTTGGTTGTAGCTGTTGGGTCCTCAAAACCCTCCCACTTCCCAGACAAAAGGCATGGGATTTGGGCAAGGGATCATCCTACATTGACCAGCAGAGAGTAATGGAGCTGGTCTTTTGCCTTCCCTGGTCATAAACAAGATGGCAGATGCACATGCGCAATAATCACTTCTTGCATTTTTTGACCTAGGAAAAACTGGGTTCAGCTTCGCTAAAGATAGGGGAAAATGCCCTCTTATCTTTGAGTACATTTACCCTATCACGTGTCACAGTGTTTTCATTACGACAAAATACCTGACTATAAGATCAGGCTGGAAAAATATTTCTTTGATACTAGTCTAGTCTAGTCACCATGGGGGGTAACTCTTGACTACCAAAAATAGGTTTTTCCTACATCAAAACCTGTTTACTGTACTATGATGTTCCAGTTTACAGCATTTTTCTGGGAAAAGAACCCCCACCATACCCCGGGGACTGCCATAACAGGATTTATAATCATAGATGTCAATTAGCCGAGTACATATCTTGAGGGTAAAATGTTCCTGGTTGTGAGCTACACAGGTTAGACAACAGGTCATTCAGCAGAAAATCAATGGTTTCAAATACCACACTGTGTAGCCTACCTGCCCTACAACATCGTCAACAACATCGTCAATAAATTTTTGATATTAATTAGATGAAACAATGTTAATATTCTGGTATCCACAGGCCTAACCTACTGTATAGGTTCTAAATTTTTTTTACAGCTGATGGATGTGACCTATCTTGCCAGCTAACAGACATTTATCAAGAAAGTTTATAATATGAAGAAAGTTTACAATATCATAAAGAAAGTTTACAATACCATAAAATTACAGTGACATAATACTTATCAGAAAAGTTTAAATTTTCACAAAATCACTGTTTGACATAAAGTAGTTATCCCTAAACCCCAAATGATTTCTTCCTAAGTAAGGCCTACCATGCCAGTTGCTAGTCATTTATTAGGCCCAGAAAAATCACGATTCCCGGAATATTACCACATATTACAACATAAAAGTCTAGCAGCCTGGCAGTTTTCTATCAAATATTTGGGAACATCCGACAAAATCTCTCTTCTCTAGGCCTAGCAACCTACTCAACCAAATCTGGGCCACTAACTTGTCTTAGCTAGGCCTATGGCTGCATACTCTTATGAACCCATTAACTACACATCTGTGAAAATTAATAAAGACATTATCACTGGAGCCAAAATTCGAGTACCTAAAGACAGAAGGAAATACAGCATAGGCCTATGATCTGTTGGCCACTGACTTAACCCACATGGTTGGGGACATGGACTGTTTCTTGCTATGAGGTAGCCCATAACCAGCTAAAGGATATTTTTCAGCTATTATTACTGTCAAAACACTACATTTGACATAAAAGTCTAATATCCAGGAATTAAAGCCAAGCAACTAGGCCTATACTGAGCTCAGACGGAAACAATTAGGCCTAACATACAACTTGAGTCAAAGACAAGGCCTACTGTGCTGAGCCAACAAACATTACCTTTTAATACACAAGCAACATATAAAAGGAAATAATATGCATATTCTGTCATCCAAAGACCTATAAATAATTAATTATATTTACCATGAAGGTTGAAATGCGGCCACGGACGAAAAAGTGCACTATAACTGTGAGCCTTCTCTCTACTAACTTCCTTTGGAAATTGGTCGGAATAACCTGGGTCACAAGAACTTTACATCTTCACTAATGTGTAAATAAATTCTTTATTCACATTTAACACGGTTATTATCCGCACATATCTTACCTAAGTTTATTATAGGCCTTGTAAAAAGTATTTATGCTTTTTTATTGATATTTGAATGTGTCAAATTCAGTGGCTGAGAAACAATGTTTAATTATATCGTTTTAAAGGCATTCAGAGAAAAATCCTGCATTTATTTCATACTGCGATAATTCATCCATTTTACACCGAGGCAAAACAAAACTTCATTATTTTGATGATTTGTTTACAATGAACGAATGAGGTCCAATGATGCATATGCTTACAACACATTTCGCTATTAGTGTAGACCAATTTTATTCACTACAGACCTTAATTCAACGTAATCATTAAGCAGATTCCATATATAATTAAAATATTTTCCATTAGAAAGATAAGTTCAGCAATGCTCAGTTTTATGACGTAATAATACATTTGGAGTCTAGCCTTTTAATAAGTAGCAATATAGGATACAACCTACATTTGACAATTTTCAAAAATCTTACGCACCATCTCTCCTAAGTTAAACTGTACTATACATATAACATTCCGCTTGAGAAATCTATCCAGAAATGAACTACATTTAAAAAGAAACCTTAACAAAAATGCAGTTGGAATGATGTCAGCGACAATCACAGAAGTCTAATAAGATCAAGCTAAACTATAGGCCTATTCTTGTAGCCAAAGAATTAATCTGCCGCAGTTAATTCACATTTTTTCTCCGGCTAGCATAACCATGTTTCCGTAATCCAAAATCATTAATCATTCTAATTATATGAACTTATCAGGTGTGCACTGGAATTAAAATTACACGAATGAGACTTTATTAAAGTCCACATTGGAAATGTAGTTATTCAGTCTATCAGCCCACTGAAGCCCAGATGCAGTAAAAGTGGGTTATATCAGTCCTCATCTTAAATTTGTTAATATTAGGATTTACACGCTGATTATCTCTTAAAATCCCTCCAAATGTAGCCTTCTTCCCACATTCTCAAGCGTTGATGGTAGTGGTTGTGTGAGCTTAAAACTATGTGGATTATTCATGAAAATTAGGCTTTTATGGGCCTATATAATTCCATTGAAAGCTTTTAGATTACAGCAGCAGCAACAATAACAACAACATATACATAGATATATTATGTATATATATACATATATATATATATATATATATATATATATATATATATATATATATATATATATATATATATATATATATATATATATATATATATATATATATATATATATATATATATATATATATATACACATACATATATATATATATATATATATATATATATATATATATATATATATATATATATATATATATATATATATATATCACAGGTATAAAAATAAGAGAAAATAAAGACGGTGTAGGTCCTGAACGGTTTCTGACTTTATTTCCAGGCCATGTGTGTGTGTGTGTGTGTGTGTATGTACAGTTGGGAAGGGGGCTTCCAGGCATCAACATATTAAATGAAATGGCAAGTCACGAGCAATTACTATGAGAGGACCCGAAATAAAAGTTAAAAAGGCTACGCTTGCGTCATAGTTTTAATATAATTACAGTTAATTACAGTATATACATGGAAAAAGTATTATGTAGGAGGTTAAGCGACAACTGACTCAAAATACTGATAAATATATTATGTATAATGTTTATAAGCTGACGATCTACTTTTAGTAAACAGCGCCTTTGTTTTTGGTGTTTGTAAACTGGAGCTATTTAATTAAGTATCTTGTCCATTCGTCTAAAAATATACCATTTAGTGTTCCATTTTATGCTTCTAAGACTGATTATCTTAGTCATATTATAAGACGATGATTGGTGCAAATAATTGCAACAGTTGCGTGAATTTTTTTAATCAGCACTCCATATTTTGTTCAATTCTTAAAAGTTAGAGATAAAATGTTGCAAAGTTCAATAGAGTGGGGAAAATGATTTTAATGTTATTTTGTATAACTTAATACAATTTACACTACCATATATACCATGTTAATCCATGTATACGAATGTTTTGATTTTTTGTTGTATATATATATATATATATATATATATATATATATATATATATATATATATATATATATATATATATATATATATTCTTGTTTCCTCTCTCTCTCTCTCTCTCTACATCGCTCTGATGAACCCTCTCCCCACCTCCGACATCCTGCCATCTCCCCCAGCCTGGCCATCTTGCCATATTACAGACAAGATCCCCCTCCTCCTCCCAGACAATTCGTCCGAATCCATGCAGTGGCTTTGTCATGAGCTCGATTCTTTGTAGTTTATTCTCTATATTACCACTGGGTTTTTAGTTCGTGGGGATTCAATGCTCATTTAGGATATAACTTCTCCATACGTCTAGCTGTAGGATACGTGAAAGGATTTTAACGTGATGGGGTATACGATGCCCCGTCCATTAGAAGGGGTTTGAAGAGTGTCGGTTGGCATTCGCTGTCTATAGCCAGAAGGGTATGCCATCGGTACCCGGACTGGGGAGGGAGTGAGATAGTGGCTCGTCTGTAGGGACCTGGGTTTTGGGATGGGTAGGATCGTACATGATCCTCTTATTCTTCCACTTCCTCCTCCCCACCACCCCAATCCTCTCTCCTCACTCTTCCCATACGATGCCCGTAGCATTCTCCCCTTCCCTCCCTCCTCCCCTCCCTCCATCACGTTACTCAACCCACTCGAGCGCTGTCGGTCACACTCGTCAAGCTCCATCCTCTCTCTCTCTCTCTCTCTCTCTCTCTCTCTCTCTCTCTCTCTCTCTCTGGTGACGATTACGGCTACCGGTGATGATGATAACGATGAGAATTGCTGCGGTCGAAGAAATATTTTTATATTATTGGGATGACCGTGCATGACTGCGCTACGAGTATCAATGTGAATTGATTTTGAGACAAAGATATTCGCAGCCTTCCTAATTTCCTCCTTACGAATTTGTTTCTTGCTCTTTAATGTACTCACTGTGTTCTTAGTTGATAATAACCTTTATCTAAAATATTAAATTAAAATATCTAAAGTAACTTATGGTTCAACGCTGTCATAATTTAATAGACTAATGCGTGTTATTCAACAAAAAGTTGACTATTTTCCAAAAAAGAAAAAATCGTATGATTTCTGTATCTTCTTGGGGCTTGAAAATGCAAATTAAATCATACGCGGATAGATAGATGACAGGGATTAGAGGAAGGAGGAAGAAATGAAGCAATGCCTAGAGTAAATTCTGACCTCTTTGTTTTTTACTCTAAACACTTCTGTTCCTTTTATACAAGTTATCTCAGTGACTGAGATAAGTTTAGACAATTGAGTGACCCAAGTTTCATAATCAAATGACTTATTAAACTTTACTGTTAGCCCGGGAAACTTAGTTACTTATATTTACATCACAATCAACGGAATAGCATCTCTCTCTCTCTCTCTCTCTCTCTCTCTCTCTCTCTCTCTCTCTCCTTTTTACTTCAAGCGGAATCTGCAGGAGTTCTAAGCCAATTTCCTTCATTCTATTAAACCTGATTTATATTGATTGAAAATAAATCCTTAAATTGTTGCTGTTGGGAGTAAGATTGTCAGAAATGCTTGCTTATCATTCTGTTAATAAGTAAAATTCTAAATCAAGCGATAACATTATTGAGCTTTAGCCCAAGAGTTGGAAATAACGAAGCATTTTTTTTTACTTCAATCTTATAACTGTAGATTACTCTAGTCTTCTTCTTCTTCTTCTTTTAACGTGCTTGTTTTCCCATTTTGTATATGGGGTAAGCACGATCTAGTGTCTAGTACTAACTCAAAAGGTTATTAATTAATGATTGTTACAGCGCAATAGAAAAGGCTTGATTCTCGGTGAAATCTATTTCATACCTTAGGAAACACTGCGGTCCTATGAGCGAAAAAAATTTTTTTTTTCTACATTATCTAGCGTTTATATTGCTTCTGTGGCTGACAACAGGTAGCACAAAGTTGTATGCATGTTAAGTAATTGTTAACTTGCAGGCATAAGGAAAAAAATTTTTTTTTCGCTTTATACGAATATGGACTGTGTCATTTTAATTAGCACAAATGCAAAACTAAGTCTACGAGACTTCAGAGGGCAGGCCAAGAGTCTACGTCTTCAAAGTGAGTCTACCCGAATTGATTTCCTGACATGTTGCGCCGTTTGACATTTTCCTTTTGTATAACTTATCTAAATACTTATAATAAAAGACATATATTACAGAACAAATTACATATTATGAAGCAGTCACACGTTCCCTCTGGATACTTTTTCAAATCAAGATCAATTATAAAACTGTATCATACGAAAATTTTGTTTATATCAAAATGGCTTGAGAAGCAAAAACACCTGCTAGGCCTAAAGTGGTCTTTCGAAGAAGTTGGTCATAGTTCAAGCTTGTATTTGCACTTAGATATACCAATCATTAGTATTATAATATACAAGTATGTGACTGGGAATAAAGGAATATGTGGTATTAACTGCTGGGCCTATTTGTGCTTACGCTTCTCCCCCACCCCTATAAGCTACGTGTTAATGTTTTTCCTCGATCTTAAAAAGTTCCTGGGGTGCATAGTAATTTCCTTGCAAGTAGCTAGTGACTGTGGTTTTCTACTTGAATTGCAGTTGTTTCAGCACTTGAAAGTGCAATTGATTATAAGGTGTCATAGATTTTTGGTGCCCTAAACTTCACTGATCCTAGGCTTTAATTCATTTGACTGAATTAATTCACGTTTTTATTTATTAATACTGTATATGTTATGTCTACTTTTCTTTGCTACTTACATTATTTAACTAATTTGTATATTTCCTTGCCATTCTTTTTACTTTACATGTTACTATTCAACATTATTACACATACACACACACATATATATATATATATATATATATATATATATATATATATATATATATATCAATCAATAAGGTAGTAGTTTGACAAAAATATAACTCAAGGAAACACAAACGTTCTTAAACCAACAAAATATCAGTTTAATAATGTCGCCATATCATCAACAACTCTCTCTCTCTCTTTCTCTCTCTCTCTCTCTCTCTCTCTCTCTCTCTCTCTCTCTCAGAGTAATATTAACATAAACACGCAACCGAGCAAATGCTAAACGAGAGAAAAACATGACCCCTCCTATTAGTTATATAATCATGCTAAATTATTTTCTCTATATTTTGTATCTAGTGATTACTAATGATTAATAATTGATATAAAATTAATATCATTACTTAAGAGAGAGAGAGAGAGAGAGAGAGAGAGAGAGAGAGAGAGAGAGAGAGAGAGAGAGAGAGAGAGGGTGTTATACATGAGATAATAACGTCATCCAAATGATGACTGGGTGCTTTTAATTGTTTATGAATATTAAGTTTGTGGAAAAATTCGTCCGTCTCGAATTTTTTTTCTATTAAAATATCTATAAAAATAATTAAATTTTTTAGCAGACGAATATCTTCTGACCCAGGTTCACTGAATGTAAACTCTTCACTTATGAATGAATAATTCAGTTGGTTGAATTCAGTGAATTCTAATATACCTGATTCCAGGAATTAGGGAACCTTCGTTAAAATCTTTTCACCCTATCACCAGTTTAACATTCAAGAATATTTAAATTGGTACACTTAATACATTTTTACCTACTTATTAATTTATTAATTTATATTTTATCTTTGCCTTTCCCTTCTCTTACTTGCTAATGAACACCATGTTTTTTGGAAGCTTGAATTACAAATCAATGGCCCCTCTGGTGGGCTTGTTCCATATGATTAGGGTTCGTCTTCTAAATAATAATAATAATAATAATAATAATAATAATAATAATAATAATAATAATTAGTAAAACTGCTGTTGAACACGGACGAAACCGGAGTAGTTTAGTCCTAAGAGTTCAGCAGTGCATCCACTGAGAGAGAAGTTATCGTCATTGTCTCTACTGTTCTAAATTGTTTTGCTTTTATCTTTATTTATTTCATTATTTCGATCTTGAACTACTTCAACTTTTGAAAACATAAACAGTTACTTTTTAAAACTACTTCAACTTTGGAAGATATAAACAGTTACTTTTTAAAAGTGTTGGCCACTGACAGGGTGACTAGTTTCGAAATATCACATGGGGGATTGTAGCCTTTCCATCGCAAGAGTAAAAAATGAGTTCTCAGTTCCCAAGAATAATAATAACTAACATTGTTCTTGTTGAGCTGATTAAATTTGATGCATATAAAATATATATATATATATATATATATATATATATATATATATATATATATATATATATATAATTAGTATTTGCTAATAAGCATGGCATGCCCTAAATCTCTGACCTAACCCTGTTGTATTCTGCATTTGACTACACCTACTGTATGTCTGTCATCGTAATACTGTAGTCAGTAGACTGAACACGACAAAAACATTGATACATTACCGATTCAAATTCCCATTTTTGCAACGACTTAAGAAGGATATCGTCATTCCAGGTACTAGTTTCTGGAAGATATCTGGATATCTCTCTGGAAGAACTTCTTTGCTGATTAAGCTGTTCAACCACTCGGTCACGGATTCCATTCCTGTGACGTAACAGCCATACCTGGAAGGAAGTTATCGAGAATGAGGGCGGAGCTGGCGGTGGGGGAGGGGAAGGTTGGCTTGAAGGGGGTGGGGGAGGGGGAGGGGCCATTTTAGACGTATTGACAGTAGCTAAGAAAACATATTTATGACTCCAAGTGGCCTTTAGGTGTGTTCTATAGCCTTCCCAGGGCGTAAGGGGGTTCACCTGGGGAGTTGTGGGGATTGGGGGGGTTGTTTAGTCGTGGTTTTAATCACCCCTATTGACATTGCGATGGGGAGAGAGAGAGAGAGAGAGAGAGAGAGAGAGAGAGAGAGAGAGAGAGAGAGAGAGAGAGAGAGAGAGAGAGAGAGTCATCTGAAGAGAACATTGTGAGGAACTTTTTATTTCGAATCATAACTTTTGTAGAATGTAAAAAGACCAATTTTCGAAGCATAATTAGTGATTCCCTCTCTCTCTCTCTCTTTTACATACATGCAAAGAAAAATAACAGTAGTAATGAAATGTACTTAAATCTATTACCACAAGTTCTTCATTTGTCTTCGTGATGCTGACATACCTTGAGGTAAAGTACTTAGATTGGTCAAGTGGAGTACTGCAAGGCACTTAGTGATGACCATAACAAAAGATATGGAGTTTTGTAAAAGCTTACTATACAAAGTGGCTCTATTCTGGTGTTTTGTGTGTGTGTGTGTGTGTGTGTGTGCTTTTTATGCATGAAAATGTCTAATCTTTTAACTGCCAATGTAATATATTGTGTATTACTATTAGTGGTTGGTTAGCTTATGAAAAGAATTTTAGCTAACAGTTCATCTTTTTCAGTGTAATATTTGTCAAAACGAAATGCATATCTTTTATAGTTCATCTTTTTCAGTGTAATATTTGTCAAAACGAAATGCGTATCTTTTGTAGTTCATCATTTTCAGTGTAATATTTGTCAAAACGAAATGCATCTATTTTGTAGTTCATCATTTTCAGTGTAATATTTTCAAAACGAAATGCATATCTTTTACCGTTCATCATTTTCAGTGTAATATTTGTCAAAACTAAATGCATATCTTTTGTAGTTCATCATTTTCAGTATAATATTTGCCAAAACGAAATGCATATCTTTTGTGGTTCATCATTTTCAGTGTACTATTGTCAAAACGAAATGCATTTATTTTGTAGTTCATCTTTTTCAGTGTAATATTTGTCAAAACAAAATGCATAGCTTTTGCAGTTCATCATCTTCAGTGTAATATTTGTCAAAACGAAATGCATCTCTTTTGTAGTTCATCATTTTCAGTGTAACATTTGTCAGAACGAAATGCATAGCTTTTGTAGTTCATTTTTAGTGAAGTATTTGTCAAAACGAAATGCATATCTTTTCTAGTTCATCATTTTCAGTGAAATATTTGTTAAAACAAAATGCATAGCTTTTGTAGTTCATAATTTTCAGTGTAAAATTTGTCAAAACAAAATGCATAGCTTTTGTAGCTCACCATTTTCAGTGAAATATTTGTCAAAACGAAATGCGCGGCTTTTGTAGTTCATTTTCAGTGAAATATGATTTAAAACAAAATGCATTATTTTGCAGAGTTTTTATGTCACTCTAAAGTCACGTAAGATCACCTTGTCGACTCAGGAGTAACATCCGAGACTCCATCTCGCGGATAAATAGAGAATTTCTTTCTTCATATTAAGAAGTTCCAGGACTCTCCAAGTCTATTTGTATGGGATGCCTCCTGACACCGAAGACTCAGGAAGTTATTAATAGTGAACTGTTTCTCCTGACGCCTGGTGAAAACCGGGCTATTTATCTCTGCCTGGCATGAATCAAAGGGGTCTGACGCTCCCCGCTGGGGGGAGGCGTGATGGAATTTCTTCTGTGTCTCTCTCTCTCTCTCTCTCTCTCTCTTTATTTGGGTTTGGTGTTTTGGTGTTTTCAGTTTTGTAGTCTATGCAGTTATTGTAGTTGTGTGGGCGTGGTTATAGAATTAGAACCATCCCTTAAAGGAGGATCCTCAATAAATAAAAGTTTTTGATAATTTATATATATATATATATATATATATATATATATATATATATATATATATATATATATATATATAATATTTATATATACACTGTAACCAGCGAGTAAAACCGGGTTCAAATCTCGACCAAGTCGGCCTAAATTTGTGCACAGTCCTTTGAAACGCACTGTGCCTTTGCTGAATTATGCATTGCATTAGAACCTCGTAGTTAGATGCCTATAGTGGGTGGCAACCAGGATAAAAAAAAATACACGAGCTAGCAGCCTCATTCCAAAAGACTCACTGAGAACTGAGGGAAAAGTCAGCTACTGAGATTAAAATGGGGGTAAATACGAAATTAAATGATCCCAGAC